>NW_027212516.1:0-150500 GCF_947461875.1 Haliaeetus albicilla
TCACAGGCACAACAAGTTTTGGGATCTGTGCTTGCCCAGAGAAGGAACATCTCACGGTGCGCACCCTCGGCAGAGCCTGTTCCCGAAAAGGCAAACGTCCGGCTCCTTGTCCCACACGGAAGGGGGCAGCCCTGAAAGCTGTTGCTGGTCTTCACCTTCCCCCTGCAGCCTATTCACAGGCACAACAGGTTTTGGGATCTGTGCTTGCCCAGAGAAGGAACATCTCACGGTGCGCATCCTCGGCAGAGCCTGTTCCCGAAAAGGCAAACGTCCGGCTCCTGGTCCCACACGGAAGGTGGCAGCCCTGAAAGCTCTTGCTGGTCTTCACCTTCCCCCTGCAGCCTAGTCACAGGCACAACAGGTTTTGGGATCTGTGCTTGCCCAGAGAAGGAACATCTCACGGTGCGCACCCTAGGCAGAGCCTGTTCCCGAAAAGGCAAACGTCCGGCTCCTTGTCCCACAGGGAAGGGGGCAGCCCTGAAAGCTCTTGCTGGTCTTCACCTTCCCCGTGCAGCCTAGTCACAGGCACAACAGGTTTTGGGATCTGTGCTTGCCCAGAGAAGGAACATCTCACGGTGCGCATCCTCGGCAGAGCCTGTTCCCGAAAAGGCAAACGTCCGGCTCCTTGTCCCACACAGAAGGTGGCAGCCCTGAAAGCTCTTGCTGGTCTTCACCTTCCCCCTGCAGCCTAGTCACAGGCACAACAGGTTTTGGGATCTGTGCTTGCCCAGAGAAGGAACATCTCACGGTGCACATCCTCGGCAGAGCCTGTTCCCGAAAAGGCAAACGTCCGGCTCCTTGTCCCACACGGAAGGTGGCAGCCCGGAAAGCTCTTGCTGGTGTTCACCTTCCCCCTGCAGCCTATTCACAGGCACAACAGCTTTTGGGATCTGTGCTTGCCCAGAGAAGGAACATCTCACGGTGCGCATCCTCGGCAGAGCCTGTTCCCGAAAAGGCAAACGTCCGGCTCCTTGTCCCACACGGAAGGTGGCAGACCTGAAAGCTGTTGCTGGTCTCCACCTTCCCCGTGCAGCCTATTCACAGGCACAACAGGTTTTGGGATCTGTGCTTGCTCAGAGAAGGAACATCTCACGGTGCGCATCCTCGGCAGAGCCTGTTCCCGAAAAGGCAAACGTCCGGCTCCTGGTCCCACACGGAAGGTGGCAGCCCGGAAAGCTGTTGCTGGTCTTCACCTTCCCCGTGCAGCCTAGTCACAGGCAGAACAGGTTTTGGGATCTGTGCTTGCCCAGAGAAGGAACATCTCACGGTGCGCATCCTCGGCAGAGCCTGTTCCCGAAAAGGCAAACGTCCGGCTCCTTGTCCCACACGGAAGGGGGCAGCCCTGAAAGCTCTTGCTAGTATTCACCTTCCCCCTGCAGCCTATTCACAGGCACAACAAGTTTTGGGATCTGTGCTTGCCCAGAGAAGGAACATCTCACGGTGCGCACCCTCGGCAGAGCCTGTTCCCGAAAAGGCAAACGTCCGGCTCCTTGTCCCACACGGAAGGTGGCAGCCCTGAAGCTGTTGCTGGTCTTCACCTTCCCCCTGCAGCCTATTCACAGGCACAACAGGTTTGGGGATCTGTGCTTGCCCAGAGAAGGAACATCTCACGGTGCGCATCCTCGGCAGAGCCTGTTCCCGAAAAGGCAAACGTCCGGCTCCTGGTCCCACACGGAAGGTGGCAGCCCTGAAGCTGTTGCTGGTCTTCACCTTCCCCCTGCAGCCTAGTCACAGGCACAACCGCACGGGGAATCTCTGCTTTCCCAAAGACGCAGTCTCTCACGGTGCGCATCCTCGGCAGAGCCTGTTCCCGAAAAGGCAAACGTCCGGCTCCTTGTCCCACACAGAAGGTGGCAGCCCTGAAAGCTCTTGCTGGTCTTCACCTTCCCCCTGCAGCCTAGTCACAGGCACAACCGCACTGGGAATCTCTCCTTTCCCAAAGACGCAATCTCTCACGGTGCGCATCCTCGGCAGAGCCTGTTCCCGAAAAGGCAAACGTCCGGCTCCTGGTCCCACACGGAAGGTGGCAGCCCGGAAAGCTCTTGCTGGTCTTCACCTTCCCCGTGCAGCCTAGTCACAGGCACAACAGGTTTTGGGATCTGTGCTTGCCCAGAGAAGGAACATCTCACGGTGCGCATCCTCGGCAGAGCCTGTTCCCGAAAAGGCAAACGTCCGGCTCCTTGTCCCACACGGAAGGGGGCAGCCCCTGAAAGCTGTTGCTGGTCTTCACCTTCCCCGTGCAGCCTATTCACAGGCACACCCGCACGGGGAATCTCTGCTTTCCCAAAGACGCAATCTCTCACGGTGCGCATCCTCGGCAGAGCCTGTTCCCGAAAAGGCAAACGTCCGGCTCCTTGTCCCACACGGAAGGGGGCAGCCCTGAAAGCTGTTGCTGGTCTTCACCTTCCCCGTGCAGCCTAGTCACAGGCACAACAGGTTTTGGGATCTGTGCTTGCCCAGAGAAGGAACATCTCACGGTGCGCATCCTCGGTAGAGCCTATTCCCGAAAAGGCAAACGTCCGGCTCCTTGTCCCACACAGAAGGTGGCAGCCCGGAAAGCTCTTGCTAGTCTTCACCTTCCCCCTGCAGCCTATTCACAGGCACAACAGGTTTTGGGATCTGTGCTTGCCCAGAGAAGGAACATCTCACGGTGCGCATCCTCGGCAGAGCCTGTTCCCGAAAAGGCAAACCTCCGGCTCCTTGTCCCACACGGAAGGTGGCAGCCCGGAAAGCTGTTGCTGGTCTTCACCTTCCCCCTGCAGCCTATTCACAGGCACAACAGGTTTGGGGATCTGTGCTTGCCCAGAGAAGGAACATCTCACGGTGCGCATCCTCGGCAGAGCCTGTTCCCGAAAAGGCAAACGTCCGGCTCCTGGTCCCACACGGAAGGTGGCAGCCCTGAAAGCTCTTGCTGGTCTTCACCTTCCCCCTGCAGCCTATTCACAGGCACAACAGGTTTTGGGATCTGTGCTTGCCCAGAGAAGGAACATCTCACGGTGCGCATCCTCGGCAGAGCCTGTTCCCGAAAAGGCAAACGTCCGGCTCCTTGTCCCACACGGAAGGTGGCAGCCCGGAAAGCTCTTGCTGGTTCACCTTCCCCCTGCAGCCTATTCACAGGCACAACAGGTTTTGGGATCTGTGCTTGCCCAGAGAAGGAACATCTCACGGTGCGCACCCTCGGCAGAGCCTGTTCCCGAAAAGGCAAACGTCCGGCTCCTTGTCCCACACGGAAGGGGGCAGCCCTGAAAGCTCTTGCTGGTCTTCACCTTCCCCGTGCAGCCTAGTCACAGGCACAACAGGTTTTGGGATCTGTGCTTGCCCAGAGAAGGAACATCTCACGGTGCGCATCCTCGGCAGAGCCTGTTCCCGAAAAGGCAAAAGTCCGGCTCCTTGTCCCACACAGAAGGTGGCAGCCCTGAAAGCTGTTGCTGGTCTTCAACTTCCCCCTGCAGCCTATTCACAGGCACAACAGGTTTTGGGATCTGTGCTTGCCCAGAGAAGGAACATCTCACGGTGCACATCCTCGGCAGAGCCTGTTCCCGAAAAGGCAAACCTCCGGCTCCTTGTCCCACACGGAAGGTGGCAGCCCGGAAAGCTCTTGCTGGTGTTCACCTTCCCCCTGCAGCCTATTCACAGGCACAACAGGTTTTGGGATCTGTGCTTGCCCAGAGAAGGAACATCTCACGGTGCGCATCCTCGGCAGAGCCTGTTCCCGAAAAGGCAAACGTCCGGCTCCTGGTCCCACACGGAAGGTGGCAGCCCTGAAGCTGTTGCTGGTCTTCACCTTCCCCCTGCAGCCTAGTCACAGGCACAACCGCACGGGGAATCTCTGCTTTCCCAAAGACGCAATCTCTCACGGTGCGCATCCTCGGCAGAGCCTGTTCCCGAAAAGGCAAACGTCCGGCTCCTTGTCCCACACGGAAGGTGGCAGCCCGGAAAGCTCTTGCTGGTCTTCACCTTCCCCGTGCAGCCTAGTCACAGGCACAACAGGTTTTGGGATCTGTCCTTGCCCAGAGAAGGAACATCTCACGGTGCGCATCCTCGGCAGAGCCTGTTCCCGAAAAGGCAAACGTCCGGCTCCTTGTCCCACACGGAAGGTGGCAGCCCGGAAAGCTGGTGCTGGTCTTCACCTTCCCCCTGCAGCCTATTCACAGGCACAACAGGTTTTGGGATCTGTGCTTGCCCAGAGAAGGAACATGTCACGGTGCGCATCCTCGGCAGAGCCTGTTCCCGAAAAGGCAAACGTCCGGCTCCTTGTCCCACACGGAAGGGGGCAGCCCGGAAAGCTGTTGCTGGTCTTCACCTTCCCCCTGCAGCCTAGTCACAGGCACAACAGCTTTTGGGATCTGTGCTTGCCCAGAGAAGGAACATCTCACGGTGCGCATCCTCGGCAGAGCCTGTTCCCGAAAAGGCAAACCTCCGGCTCGTTGTCCCACACGGATGGTGGCAGCCCTGAAAGCTGTTGCTGGTCTTCACCTTCCCCGTGCAGCGTAGTCACAGGCAGAACAGGTTTTGGGATCTGTGCTTGCCCAGAGAAGGAACATCTCACGGTGCGCATCCTCGGCAGAGCCTGTTCCCGAAAAGGCAAACGTCCGGCTCCTTGTCCCACACGGAAGGGGGCAGCCCTGAAAGCTCTTGCTAGTCTTCACCTTCCCCCTGCAGCCTATTCACAGGCACAACAAGTTTTGGGATCTGTGCTTGCCCAGAGAAGGAACATCTCACGGTGCGCACCCTCGGCAGAGCCTGTTCCCGAAAAGGCAAACGTCCGGCTCCTTGTCCCACACGGAAGGTGGCAGCCCTGAAGCTGTTGCTGGTCTTCACCTTCCCCCTGCAGCCTAGTCACAGGCACAACAGGTTTTGGGATCTGTGCTTGCCCAGAGAAGGAACATCTCACGGTGCGCATCCTCGGCAGAGCCTGTTCCCGAAAAGGCAAACGTCCGGCTCCTGGTCCCACACGGAAGGTGGCAGCCCGGAAAGCTCTTGCTGGTCTTCACCTTCCCCCTGCAGCCTATTCACAGGCACAACCGCACGGGGAATCTCTGCTTTCCCAAAGACGCAATCTCTCACGGTGCGCATCCTCGGCAGAGCCTGTTCCCGAAAAGGCAAACGTCCGGCTCCTTGTCCCACACGGAAGGTGGCAGCCCTGAAAGGTCTTGCTGGTCTTCACCTTCCCCGTGCAGCCTAGTCACAGGCACAACCGCACTGGGAATCTCTCCTTTCCCAAAGACGCAATCTCTCACGGTGCGCATCCTCGGCAGAGCCTGTTCCCGAAAAGGCAAACGTCCGGCTCCTGGTCCCACACGGAAGGTGGCAGCCCGGAAAGCTCTTGCTGGTCTTCACCTTCCCCGTGCAGCCTAGTCACAGGCACAACAGGTTTTGGGATCTGTGCTTGCCCAGAGAAGGAACATCTCACGGTGCGCATCCTCGGCAGAGCCTGTTCCCGAAAAGGCAAACGTCCGGCTCCTTGTCCCACACGGAAGGGGGCAGCCCCTGAAAGCTGTTGCTGGTCTTCACCTTCCCCGTGCAGCCTATTCACAGGCACACCCGCACGGGGAATCTCTGCTTTCCCAAAGACGCAATCTCTCACGGTGCGCATCCTCGGCAGAGCCTGTTCCCGAAAAGGCAAACGTCCGGCTCCTTGTCCCACACGGAAGGGGGCAGCCCGGAAAGCTCTTGCTGGTCTTCACCTTCCCCGTGCAGCCTAGTCACAGGCACAACAGGTTTTGGGATCTGTGCTTGCCCAGAGAAGGAACATCTCACGGTGCGCATCCTCGGTAGAGCCTATTCCCGAAAAGGCAAAAGTCCGGCTCCTTGTCCCACACAGAAGGTGGCAGCCCGGAAAGCTCTTGCTAGTCTTCACCTTCCCCCTGCAGCCTATTCACAGGCACAACAGGTTTTGGGATCTGTGCTTGCCCAGAGAAGGAACATCTCACGGTGCGCATCCTCGGCAGAGCCTGTTCCCGAAAAGGCAAACGTCCGGCTCCTTGTCCCACACGGAAGGTGGCAGCCCGGAAAGCTGTTGCTGGTCTTCACCTTCCCCCTGCAGCCTATTCACAGGCACAACAGGTTTGGGGATCTGTGCTTGCCCAGAGAAGGAACATCTCACGGTGCGCATCCTCGGCAGAGCCTGTTCCCGAAAAGGCAAACGTCCGGCTCCTTGTCCCACACGGAAGGTGGCAGCCCTGAAAGCTCTTGCTGGTCTTCACCTTCCCCCTGCAGCCTAGTCACAGGCACAACAGGTTTTGGGATCTGTGCTTGCCCAGAGAAGGAACATCTCACGGTGCGCATCCTCGGCAGAGCCTGTTCCCGAAAAGGCAAACGTCCGGCTCCTTGTCCCACACGGAAGGTGGCAGCCCGGAAAGCTCTTGCTGGTTCACCTTCCCCCTGCAGCCTAGTCACAGGCACAACAGGTTTTGGGATCTGTGCTTGCCCAGAGAAGGAACATCTCATGGTGCGCACCCTCGGCAGAGCCTGTTCCCGAAAAGGCAAACGTCCGGCTCCTTGTCCCACACGGAAGGGGGCAGCCCTGAAAGCTCTTGCTGGTCTTCACCTTCCCCGTGCAGCCTAGTCACAGGCACAACAGGTTTTGGGATCTGTGCTTGCCCAGAGAAGGAACATCTCACGGTGCGCATCCTCGGCAGAGCCTGTTCCCGAAAAGGCAAACGTCCGGCTCCTTGTCCCACACGGAAGGTGGCAGCCCGGAAAGCTGTTGCTGGTCTTCACCTTCCCCCTGCAGCCTATTCACAGGCACAACAGCTTTTGGGATCTGTGCTTGCCCAGAGAAGGAACATCTCACGGTGCGCATCCTCGGCAGAGCCTGTTCCCGAAAAGGCAAACGTCCGGCTCCTTGTCCCACACGGAAGGTGGCAGACCTGAAAGCTGTTGCTGGTCTCCACCTTCCCCGTGCAGCCTATTCACAGGCACAACAGGTTTTGGGATCTGTGCTTCCCCAGAGAAGGAACATCTCACGGTGCGCATCCTCGGCAGAGCCTGTTCCCGAAAAGGCAAACCTCCGGCTCGTTGTCCCACACGGAAGGTGGCAGCCCTGAAAGCTGTTGCTGGTCTTCACCTTCCCCGTGCAGCCTAGTCACAGGCAGAACAGGTTTTGGGATCTGTGCTTGCCCAGAGAAGGAACATCTCACGGTGCGCATCCTCGGCAGAGCCTGTTCCCGAAAAGGCAAACGTCCGGCTCCTTGTCCCACACGGAAGGGGGCAGCCCTGAAAGCTCTTGCTAGTCTTCACCTTCCCCCTGCAGCCTATTCACAGGCACAACAAGTTTTGGGATCTGTGCTTGCCCAGAGAAGGAACATCTCACGGTGCGCACCCTCGGCAGAGCCTGTTCCCGAAAAGGCAAACGTCCGGCTCCTTGTCCCACACGGAAGGTGGCAGCCCTGAAAGCTGTTGCTGGTCTTCACCTTCCCCGTGCAGCCTAGTCACAGGCACAACAGGTTTTGGGATCTGTGCTTGCCCAGAGAAGGAACATCTCACGGTGCGCATCCTCGGCAGAGCCTGTTCCCGAAAAGGCAAACGTCCGGCTCCTGGTCCCACACGGAAGGTGGCAGCCCGGAAAGCTCTTGCTGGTCTTCACCTTCCCCCTGCAGCCTAGTCACAGGCACAACCGCACGGGGAATCTCTGCTTTCCCAAAGACGCAATCTCTCACGGTGCGCATCCTCGGCAGAGCCTGTTCCCGAAAAGCAAACGTCCGGCTCCTTGTCCCACACGGAAGGGGGCAGCCCGGAAAGCTCTTGCTGGTGTTCACCTTCCCCGTGCAGCCTAGTCACAAGCACAACAGGTTTTGGGATCTGTGCTTGCCCAGAGAAGGAACATCTCACGGTGCGCATCCTCGGCAGAGCCTGTTCCCGAAAAGGCAAATATCCGGCTCCTTGTCCCACACGGAAGGGGGCAGCCCTGAAAGCTGTTGCTGGTCTTCACCTTCCCCCTGCAGCCTATTCACAGGCACAACAGGTTTGGGGATCTGTGCTTGCCCAGAGAAGGAACATCTCACGGTGCGCATCCTCGGCAGAGCCTGTTCCCGAAAAGGCAAACGTCCGGCTCCTTGTCCCACACGGAAGGTGACAGCCCTGATGCTGTTGCTGGTCTTCACCTTCCCCCTGCAGCCTAGTCACAGGCACAACCGCACGGGGAATCTCTGCTTTCCCAAAGACGCAATCTCTCACGGTGCGCATCCTCGGCAGAGCCTGTTCCCGAAAAGGCAAACGTCCGGCTCCTTGTCCCACACGGAAGGTGGCAGCCCTGAAAGGTCTTGCTGGTCTTCACCTTCCCCGTGCAGCCTAGTCACAGGCACAACCGCACTGGGAATCTCTCCTTTCCCAAAGACGCAATCTCTCACGGTGCGCACCCTCGGCAGAGCCTGTTCCCGAAAAGGCAAACGTCCGGCTCCTGGTCCCACACGGAAGGTGGCAGCCCGGAAAGCTCTTGCTGGTCTTCACCTTCCCCGTGCAGCCTAGTCACAGGCACAACAGGTTTTGGGATCTGTGCTTGCCCAGAGAAGGAACATCTCACGGTGCGCATCCTCGGCTGAGCCTGTTCCCGAAAAGGCAAACGTCCGGCTCCTTGTCCCACACGGAAGGTGGCAGCCCGGAAAGCTCTTGCTGGTTCACCTTCCCCCTGCAGCCTAGTCACAGGCACAACAGGTTTTGGGATCTGTGCTTGCCCAGAGAAGGAACATCTCACGGTGCGCACCCTCGGCAGAGCCTGTTCCCGAAAAGGCAAACGTCCGGCTCCTTGTCCCACACGGAAGGGGGCAGCCCGGAAAGCTCTTGCTGGTCTTCACCTTCCCCGTGCAGCCTAGTCACAGGCACAACCGGTTTTGGGATCTGTGCTTGCCCAGAGAAGGAACATCTCACGGTGCGCATCCTCGGCAGAGCCTGTTCCCGAAAAGGCAAACGTCCGGCTCCTTGTCCCACACAGAAGGTGGCAGCCCTGAAAGCTGTTGCTGGTCTTCAACTTCCCCCTGCAGCCTATTCACAGGCACAACAGGTTGTGGGATCTGTGCTTGCCCAGAGAAGGAACATCTCACGGTGCGCATCCTCGGCAGAGCCTGTTCCCGAAAAGGCAAACCTCCGGCTCCTTGTCCCACACGGAAGGTGGCAGCCCGGAAAGCTCTTGCTGGTGTTCACCTTCCCCCTGCAGCCTATTCACAGGCACAACAGGTTTTGGGATCTGTGCTTGCCCAGAGAAGGAACATCTCACGGTGCGCATCCTCGGCAGAGCCTGTTCCCGAAAAGGCAAACGTCCGGCTCCTGGTCCCACACGGAAGGTGGCAGCCCTGAAGCTGTTGCTGGTCTTCACCTTCCCCCTGCAGCCTAGTCACAGGCACAACCGCACGGGGAATCTCTGCTTTCCCAAAGACGCAATCTCTCACGGTGTGCATCCTCGGCAGAGCCTGTTCCCGAAAAGGCAAACGTCCGGCTCCTTGTCCCACACGGAAGGTGGCAGCCCGGAAAGCTCTTGCTGGTCTTCACCTTCCCCGTGCAGCCTAGTCACAGGCACAACAGGTTTTGGGATCTGTGCTTGCCCAGAGAAGGAACATCTCACGGTGCGCATCCTCGGCAGAGCCTGTTCCCGAAAAGGCAAACGTCCGGCTCCTTGTCCCACACGGAAGGTGGCAGCCCGGAAAGCTGGTGCTGGTCTTCACCTTCCCCCTGCAGCCTATTCACAGGCACAACAGGTTTTGGGATCTGTGCTTGCCCAGAGAAGGAACATCTCACGGTGCGCATCCTCGGCAGAGCCTGTTCCCGAAAAGGCAAACGTCCGGCTCCTTGTCCCACACGGAAGGTGGCAGCCCGGAAAGCTCTTGCTGGTCTTCACCTTCCCCGTGCAGCCTAGTCACAGGCACAACAGGTTGTGGGATCTGTGCTGGCCCAGAGAAGGAACATCTCACGGTTCGCATCCTCGGCAGAGCCTGTTCCCGAAATGCAAACATCCGGCTCCTGGTCCCACACGGAAGGGGGCAGCCCGGAAAGCTCTTGCTGGTCTTCACCTTCCCCGTGCAGCCTAGTCACAGGCACAACAGGTTTTGGGATCTGTGCTTGCCCAGAGAAGGAACATCTCACGGTGCGCATCCTCGGCAGAGCCTGTTCCCGAAAAGGCAAACGTCCGGCTCCTTATCCCACACGGAAGGGGGCAGCCCGGAAAGCTCTTGCTGGTCTTCACCTTCCCCCTGCAAACTAGTCACAGGCAGAACAGCTTTTGGGATCTGTGCTTGCCCAGAGGAGGAACATCTCACGGTGCGCATCCTCGGCAGAGCCTGTTCCCGAAAAGGCAAACGTCCGGCTCCTTGTCCCACACGGAAGGGGGCAGCCCTGAAAGCTGTTGCTGGTCTTCACCTTCCCCCTGCAGCCTATTCACAGGCACAACAAGTTTTGGGATCTGTGCTTGCCCAGAGAAGGAACATCTCACGGTGCGCATCCTCGGCAGAGCCTGTTCCCGAAAAGGCAAACGTCCGGCTCCTTGTCCCACACGGAAGGCGGCAGCCCGGAAAGCTCTTGCTGGTCTTCACCTTCCCCGTGCAGCCTATTCACAGGCACAACAGGTTTTGGGATCTGTGCTTGCCCAGAGAAGGAACATCTCACGGTGCGCATCCTCGGCAGAGCCTGTTCCCGAAAAGGCAAACGTCCGGCTCCTGGTCCCACACGGAAGGTGGCAGCCCTGAAGCTGTTGCTGGTCTTCACCTTCCCCCTGCAGCCTAGTCACAGGCACAACCGCACGGGGAATCTCTGCTTTCCCAAAGACGCAATCTCTCACGGTGCGCATCCTCGGCAGAGCCTGTTCCCGAAAAGGCAAACGTCCGGCTCCTTGTCCCACACGGAAGGTGGCAGCCCGGAAAGCTCTTGCTGGTCTTCACCTTCCCCGTGCAGCCTAGTCACAGGCACAACAGGTTTTGGGATCTGTGCTTGCCCAGAGAAGGAACATCTCACGGTGCGCATCCTCGGCAGAGCCTGTTCCCGAAAAGGCAAACGTCCGGCTCCTTGTCCCACACGGAAGGTGGCAGCCCGGAAAGCTGGTGCTGGTCTTCACCTTCCCCCTGCAGCCTATTCACAGGCACAACAGGTTTTGGGATCTGTGCTTGCCCAGAGAAGGAACATCTCACGGTGCGCATCCTCGGCAGAGCCTGTTCCCGAAAAGGCAAACGTCCGGCTCCTTGTCCCACACGGAAGGTGGCAGCCCGGAAAGCTCTTGCTGGTCTTCACCTTCCCCGTGCAGCCTAGTCACAGGCACAACAGGTTGTGGGATCTGTGCTGGCCCAGAGAAGGAACATCTCACGGTTCGCATCCTCGGCAGAGCCTGTTCCCGAAATGCAAACATCCGGCTCCTGGTCCCACACGGAAGGGGGCAGCCCGGAAAGCTCTTGCTGGTCTTCACCTTCCCCGTGCAGCCTAGTCACAGGCACAACAGGTTTTGGGATCTGTGCTTGCCCAGAGAAGGAACATCTCACGGTGCGCATCCTCGGCAGAGCCTGTTCCCGAAAAGGCAAACGTCCGGCTCCTTATCCCACACGGAAGGGGGCAGCCCGGAAAGCTCTTGCTGGTCTTCACCTTCCCCCTGCAAACTAGTCACAGGCAGAACAGCTTTTGGGATCTGTGCTTGCCCAGAGGAGGAACATCTCACGGTGCGCATCCTCGGCAGAGCCTGTTCCCGAAAAGGCAAACGTCCGGCTCCTTGTCCCACACGGAAGGGGGCAGCCCTGAAAGCTGTTGCTGGTCTTCACCTTCCCCCTGCAGCCTATTCACAGGCACAACAAGTTTTGGGATCTGTGCTTGCCCAGAGAAGGAACATCTCACGGTGCGCATCCTCGGCAGAGCCTGTTCCCGAAAAGGCAAACGTCCGGCTCCTTGTCCCACACGGAAGGCGGCAGCCCGGAAAGCTCTTGCTGGTCTTCACCTTCCCCGTGCAGCCTATTCACAGGCACAACAGGTTTTGGGATCTGTGCTTGCCCAGAGAAGGAACATCTCACGGTGCGCATCCTCGGCAGAGCCTGTTCCCGAAAAGGCAAACGTCCGGCTCCTTGTCCCACACGGAAGGTGGCAGCCCGGAAAGCTCTTGCTGGTCTTCACCTTCCCCCTGCAGCGTATTCACAGGCACAACAGGTTTTGGGATCTGTGCTTGCTCAGAGAAGGAACATCTCACGGTGCGCATCCTCGGCAGAGCCTGTTCCCGAAAAGGCAAACGTCCGGCTCCTTATCCCACACGGAAGGTGGCAGCCCGGAAAGCTCTTGCTGGTCTTCATCTTCCCCCTGCAGCCTAGTCACAGGCACAACAGGTTTTGGGATCTGTGCTTGCCCAGAGAAGGAACATCTCACGGTGCGCATCCTCGGCAGAGCCTGTTCCCGAAAAGGCAAACGTCCGGCTCCTTGTCCCACACGGAAGGGGGCAGCCCTGAAAGCTGTTGCTGGTCTTCACCTTCCCCGTGCAGCCTATTCACAGGCACAACCGGTTTTGGGATCTGTGCTTGCCCACAGAAGGAACATCTCACGGTGCGCATCCTCGGCAGAGCCTGTTCCCGAAAAGGCAAACCTCCGGCTCCTTGTCCCACACGGAAGGTGGCAGCCCGGAAAGCTCTTGCTGGTGTTCACCTTCCCCCTGCATCCTATTCACAGGCACAACAGGTTTTGGGATCTGTGCTTGCCCAGAGAAGGAACATCTCATGGTGCGCATCCTCGGCAGAGCCTGTTCCCGAAAAGGCAAACGTCCGGCTCCTGGTCCCACACGGAAGGTGGCAGCCCTGAAAGCTGTTGCTGGTCTTCACCTTCCCCGTGCAGCCTATTCACAGGCACAACAGGTTTAGGGATCTGTGCTTGCCCAGAGAAGGAACATCTCACGGTGCGCATCCTCGGCAGAGCCTGTTCCCGAAAAGGCAAACGTCCGGCTCCTGGTCCCACACGGAAGGTGGCAGCCCTGAAAGCTCTTGCTGGTCTTCACCTTCCCCGTGCAGCCTAGTCACAGGCACAACAGGTTTTGGGATCTGTGCTTGCCCAGAGAAGGAACATCTCACGGTGCGCATCCTCGGCAGAGCCTGTTCCCGAAAAGGCAAACGTCCGGCTCCTTGTCCCACACGGAAGGTGGCAGCCCTGAAAGCTCTTGCTGGTCTTCACCTTCCCCGTGCAGCCTAGTCACAGGCACAACAGGTTTTGGGATCTGTGCTTGCCCAGAGAAGGAACATCTCACGGTGCGCATCCTCGGCAGAGCCTGTTCCCGAAAAGGCAAACGTCCGGCTCCTTGTCCCACACGGAAGGTGGCAGCCCGGAAAGCTGGTGCTGGTCTTCACCTTCCCCCTGCAGCCTATTCACAGGCACAACAGGTTTTGGGATCTGTGCTTGCCCAGAGAAGGAACATCTCACGGTGCGCATCCTCGGCAGAGCCTGTTCCCGAAAAGGCAAACGTCCGGCTCCTTGTCCCACACGGAAGGTGGCAGCCCTGAAAGCTCTTGCTGGTCTTCACCTTCCCCGTGCAGCCTAGTCACAGGCACAACAGGTTGTGGGATCTGTGCTTGCCCAGAGAAGGAACATCTCACGGTTCGCATCCTCGGCAGAGCCTGTTCCCGAAATGCAAACATCCGGCTCCTGGTCCCACACGGAAGGGGGCAGCCCGGAAAGCTCTTGCTGGTCTTCACCTTCCCCCTGCAGCCTAGTCACAGGCACAACAGGTTTTGGGATCTGTGCTTGCCCAGAGAAGGAACATCTCACGGTGCGCATCCTCGGCAGAGCCTGTTCCCGAAAAGGCAAACGTCCGGCTCCTTATCCCACACGGAAGGGGGCAGCCCGGAAAGCTCTTGCTGGTCTTCACCTTCCCCCTGCAACCTAGTCACAAGCAGAACAGCTTTTGGGATCTGTGCTTGCCCAGAGAAGGAACATCTCACGGTGCGCATCCTCGGCAGAGCCTGTTCCCGAAAAGGCAAACGTCCGGCTCCTTGTCCCACACGGAAGGGGGCAGCCCTGAAAGCTGTTGCTGGTCTTCACCTTCCCCCTGCAGCCTATTCACAGGCACAACCGGTTTTGGGATCTGTGCTTGCCCAGAGAAGGAACATCTCATGGTGCGCATCCTCGGCAGAGCCTGTTCCCGAAAAGGCAAACGTCCGGCTCCTTGTCCCACACAGAAGGTGGCAGCCCGGAAAGCTCTTGCTGGTCTTCACCTTCCCCCTGCAGCCTAGTCACAGGCACAACAGGTTTAGGGATCTGTGCTTGCCCAGAGAAGGAACATCTCACGGTGCGCATCCTCGGCAGAGCCTGTTCCCGAAAAGGCAAACGTCCGGCTCCTTGTCCCACACGGAAGGTGGCAGCCCGGAAAGCTCTTGCTGGTCTTCACCTTCCCCCTGCAGCCTATTCACAGGCACAACAGGTTTTGGGATCTGTGCTTGCCCAGAGAAGGAACATCTCACGGTGCGCATCCTCGGCAGAGCCTGTTCCCGAAAAGGCAAACGTCCGGCTCCTTGTCCCACACGGAAGGTGGCAGCCCGGAAAGCTCTTGCTGGTCTTCACCTTCCCCCTGCAGCCTATTCACAGGCACAACAGGTTTTGGGATCTGTGCTTGCCCAGAGAAGGAACATCTCATGGTGCGCATCCTCGGCAGAGCCTGTTCCCGAAAAGGCAAACGTCCGGCTCCTTGTCCCACACGGAAGGTGGCAGCCCTGAAAGCTCTTGCTGGTCTTCACCTTCCCCCTGCAGCCTATTCACAGGCACAACAGGTTTTGGGATCTGTGCTTGCCCAGAGAAGGAACATCTCACGGTGCGCATCCTAGGCAGAGCCTGTTCCCGAAAAGGCAAACGTCCGGCTCCTTGTCCCACACGGAAGGTGGCAGCCCTGAAAGCTCTTGCTGGTCTTCACCTTCCCCGTGCAGCCTAGTCACAGGCACAACAGGTTTTGGGATCTGTGCTTGCCCAGAGAAGGAACATCTCACGGTGCGCATCCTCGGCAGAGCCTGTTCCCGAAAAGGCAAACGTCCGGCTCCTTGTCCCACACGGAAGGTGACAGCCCGGAAAGCTGTTGCTGGTCTTCACCTTCCCCCTGCAGCCTATTCACAGGCACAACAGGTTTTGGGATCTGTGCTTGCCCAGAGAAGGAACATCTCACGGTGCGCATCCTCGGCAGAGCCTGTTCCCGAAAAGGCAAACGTCCGGCTCCTTGTCCCACACGGAAGGTGGCAGCCCGGAAAGCTGGTGCTGGTCTTCACCTTCCCCCTGCAGCCTATTCACAGGCACAACAGGTTTTGGGATCTGTGCTTGCCCAGAGAAGGAACATCTCACGGTGCGCATCCTCGGCAGAGCCTGTTCCCGAAAAGGCAAACGTCCGGCTCCTTGTCCCACACGGAAGGTGGCAGCCCGGAAAGCTCTTGCTGGTCTTCACCTTCCCCGTGCAGCCTAGTCACAGGCACAACAGGTTTTGGGATCTGTGCTTGCCCAGAGAAGGAACATCTCACGGTGCGCATCCTCGGCAGAGCCTGTTCCCGAAAAGGCAAACGTCCGGCTCCTTATCCCACACGGAAGGTGGCAGCCCGGAAAGCTCTTGCTGGTCTTCACCTTCCCCCTGCAACCTAGTCACAAGCAGAACAGCTTTTGGGATCTGTGCTTGCCCAGAGAAGGAACATCTCACGGTGCGCATCCTCGGCAGAGCCTGTTCCCGAAAAGGCAAACGTCCGGCTCCTTGTCCCACACGGAAGGGGGCAGCCCTGAAAGCTGTTGCTGGTCTTCACCTTCCCCCTGCAGCCTATTCACAGGCACATCCGGTTTTGGGATCTGTGCTTGCCCAGAGAAGGAACATCTCATGGTGCGCATCCTCGGCAGAGCCTGTTCCCGAAAAGGCAAACGTCCGGCTCCTTGTCCCACACAGAAGGTGGCAGCCCGGAAAGCTCTTGCTGGTCTTCACCTTCCCCCTGCAGCCTAGTCACAGGCACAACAGGTTTAGGGATCTGTGCTTGCCCAGAGAAGGAACATCTCACGGTGCGCATCCTCGGCAGAGCCTGTTCCCGAAAAGGCAAACGTCCGGCTCCTTGTCCCACACGGAAGGTGGCAGCCCGGAAAGCTCTTGCTGGTCTTCACCTTCCCCCTGCAGCCTATTCACAGGCACAACAGGTTTTGGGATCTGTGCTTGCCCAGAGAAGGAACATCTCACGGTGCGCATCCTCGGCAGAGCCTGTTCCCCAAAAGGCAAACCTCCGGCTCCTTGTCCCACACGGAAGGTGGCAGCCCGGAAAGCTCTTGCTGGTCTTCACCTTCCCCCTGCAGCCTATTCACAGGCACAACAGGTTTTGGGATCTGTGCTTGCCCAGAGAAGGAACATCTCATGGTGCGCATCCTCGGCAGAGCCTGTTCCCGAAAAGGCAAACGTCCGGCTCCTTGTCCCACACGGAAGGTGGCAGCCCTGAAAGCTCTTGCTGGTCTTCACCTTCCCCCTGCAGCCTATTCACAGGCACAACAGGTTTTGGGATCTGTGCTTGCCCAGAGAAGGAACATCTCACGGTGCGCATCCTAGGCAGAGCCTGTTCCCGAAAAGGCAAACGTCCGGCTCCTTGTCCCACACGGAAGGTGGCAGCCCTGAAAGCTCTTGCTGGTCTTCACCTTCCCCGTGCAGCCTAGTCACAGGCACAACAGGTTTTGGGATCTGTGCTTGCCCAGAGAAGGAACATCTCACGGTGCGCATCCTCGGCAGAGCCTGTTCCCGAAAAGGCAAACGTCCGGCTCCTTGTCCCACACGGAAGGTGGCAGCCCGGAAAGCTCTTGCTGGTGTTCACCTTCCCCCTGCAGCCTATTCACAGGCACAACAGGTTTGGGGATCTGTGCTTGCCCAGAGAAAGAACATCTCACGGTGCGCATCCTCGGCAGAGCCTGTTCCCGAAAAGGCAAACGTCCGGCTCCTTGTCCCACACGGAAGGTGGCAGCCCGGAAAGCTCTTGCTGGTCTTCACCTTCCCCGTGCAGCCTAGTCACAGGCACAACAGGTTGTGGGATCTGTGCTTGCCCAGAGAAGGGACATCTCACGGTGCGCATCCTCGGCAGAGCCTGTTCCCGAAATGCAAACATCCGGCTCCTGGTCCCACACGGAAGGGGGCAGCCCTGAAAGCTCTTGCTGGTGTTCACCTTCCCCGTGCAGCCTAGTCACAGGCACAACAGGTTTTGGGATCTGTGCTTGCCCAGAGAAGGAACATCTCACGGTGCGCATCCTCGGCAGAGCCTGTTCCCGAAAAGGCAAACGTCCGGCTCCTTATCCCACACGGAAGGTGGCAGCCCGGAAAGCTCTTGCTGGTCTTCACCTTCCCCCTGCAGCCTAGTCACAGGCAGAACAGCTTTTGGGATCTGTGCTTGCCCAGAGAAGGAACATCTCACGGTGCACATCCTCGGCAGAGCCTGTTCCCGAAAAGGCAAACGTCCGGCTCCTTGTCCCACACGGAAGGGGGCAGCCCTGAAAGCTGTTGCTGGTCTTCACCTTCCCCCTGCAGCCTATTCACAGGCACAACCGGTTTTGGGATCTGTGCTTGCCCAGAGAAGGAACATCTCACGGTGCGCATCCTCGGCAGATCCTGTTCCCGAAAAGGCAAACGTCCGGCTCCTTGTCCCACACAGAAGGTGGCAGCCCTGAAAGCTGTTGCTGGTCTTCACCTTCCCCCTGCAGCCTATTCACAGGCACAACAGGTTTGGGGATCTGTGCTTGCCCAGAGAAGGAACATCTCACGGTGCGCACCCTCGGCAGAGCCTTTTCCCGAAAAGGCAAACGTCCGGCTCCTTGTCCCACACGGAAGGTGGCAGCCCGGAAAGCTGTTGCTGGTCTTCACCTTCCCCGTGCAGCCTAGTCACAGGCACAACAGCTTTTGGGATCTGTGCTTGCCCACAGAAGGAACATCTCACGGTGCGCATCCTCGGCAGAGCCTGTTCCCGAAAAGGCAAACGTCCGGCTCCTTGTCCCACACGGAAGGGGGCAGCCCTGAAAGCTGTTGCTGGTCTTCACCTTCCCCGTGCAGCCTATTCACAGGCACAACCGGTTTTGGGATCTGTGCTTGCCCAGAGAAGGAACATCTCACGGTGCGCATCCTCGGCAGAGCCTGTTCCCGAAAAGGCAAATGTCCGGCTCCTTGTCCCACACAGAAGGTGGCAGCCCTGAAAGCTGTTGCTGGTCTTCACCTTCCCCGTGCAGCCTAGTCACAGGCACAACAGGTTTAGGGATCTGTGCTTGCCCAGAGAAGGAACATCTCACGGTGCGCATCCTCGGCAGAGCCTGTTCCCGAAAAGGCAAACGTCCGGCTCCTTGTCCCACACGGAAGGTGGCAGCCCGGAAAGCTCTTGCTGGTCTTCACCTTCCCCCTGCAGCCTATTCACAGGCACAACAGGTTTTGGGATCTGTGCTTGCCCAGAGAAGGAACATCTCACGGTGCGCATCCTCGGCAGAGCCTGTTCCCGAAAAGGCAAACCTCCGGCTCCTTGTCCCACACGGAAGGTGGCAGCCCGGAAAGCTCTTGCTGGTCTTCACCTTCCCCCTGCAGCCTATTCACAGGCACAACAGGTTTTGGGATCTGTGCTTGCCCAGAGAAGGAACATCTCATGGTGCGCATCCTCGGCAGAGCCTGTTCCCGAAAAGGCAAACGTCCGGCTCCTGGTCCCACACGGAAGGTGGCAGCCCGGAAAGCTCTTGCTGGTCTTCACCTTCCCCCTGCAGCCTATTCACAGGCACAACAGGTTTTGGGATCTGTGCTTGCCCAGAGAAGGAACATCTCACGGTGCGCATCCTCGGCAGAGCCTGTTCCCGAAAAGCAAATGTCCGGCTCCTTGTCCCACACGGAAGGTGGCGGCCCGGAAAGCTCTTGCTGGTCTTCACCTTCCCCGTGCAGCCTAGTCACAGGCACAACAGGTTTTGGGATCTGTGCTTGCCCAGAGAAGGAACATCTCACGGTGCGCATTCCTCGGCAGAGCCTGTTCCCGAAAAGGCAAACGTCCGGCTCCTTGTCCCACACGGAAGGGGGCAGCCCTGAAAGCTCTTGCTGGTCTTCACCTTCCCCCTGCAGCCTATTCACAGGCACAACCGCACGGGGAATCTCTGCTTTCCCAAAGACGCAATCTCTCACGGTGCGCATCCTCGGCAGAGCCTGTTCCCGAAAAGGCAAACGTCCGGCTCCTTGTCCCAGACGGAAGGGGGCAGCCCTGAAATGTCTTGCTGGTCTTCACCTTCCCCGTGCAGCCTAGTCACAGGCACAACCGCACTGGGAATCTCTGCTTTCCCAAAGACGCAATCTCTCACGGTGCGCATCCTCGGCAGAGCCTGTTCCCGAAAAGGCAAACATCCGGCTCCTTGTCCCACACGGAAGGTGGCAGCCCGGAAAGCTCTTGCTGGTCTTCACCTTCCCCGTGCAGCCTAGTCACAGGCACAACAGCTTTTGGGATCTGTGCTTGCCCACAGAAGGAACATCTCACGGTGCGCATCCTCGGCAGAGCCTGTTCCCGAAAAGGCAAACGTCCGGCTCCTTGTCCCACACGGAAGGTGGCAGCCCTGAAAGCTCTTGCTGGTGTTCACCTTCCCCGTGCAGCCTAGTCACAGGCACAACAGGTTTTGGGATCTGTGCTTGCCCAGAGAAGGAACATCTCACGGTGCGCATTCCTCGGCAGAGCCTGTTCCCGAAAAGGCAAACGTCCGGCTCCTTGTCCCACACGGAAGGTGGCAGCCCGGAAAGATCTTGCTGGTGTTCACCTTCCCCCTGCAGCCTAGTCACAGGCACAACAGGTTTTGGGATCTCTGCTTGCTCAGAGAAGGAACATCTCACGGTGCGCATCCTCGGCAGAGCCTGTTCCCGAAAAGGCAAACGTCCGGCTCCTTGTCCCACACGGAAGGTGGCAGCCCTGAAAGCTCTTGCTGGTCTTCACCTTCCCCGTGCAGCCTATTCACAGGCACAACAGGTTTTGGGATCTGTGCTTGCCCAGAGAAGGAACATCTCACGGTGCGCATCCTCGGCAGAGCCTGTTCCCGAAAAGGCAAACGTCCGGCTCCTTGTCCCACACGGAAGGTGGCAGCCCTGAAAGCTCTTGCTGGTCTTCACCTTCCCCCTGCAGCCTATTCACAGGCACAACAGGTTTTGGGATCTGTGCTTGCCCAGAGAAGGAACATCTCACGGTGCGCATCCTCGGCAGAGCCTGTTCCCGAAAAGCAAATGTCCGGCTCCTTGTCCCACACGGAAGGTGGCGGCCCGGAAAGCTCTTGCTGGTCTTCACCTTCCCCGTGCAGCCTAGTCACAGGCACAACAGGTTTTGGGATCTGTGCTTGCCCAGAGAAGGAACATCTCACGGTGCGCATTCCTCGGCAGAGCCTGTTCCCGAAAAGGCAAACGTCCGGCTCCTTGTCCCACACGGAAGGGGGCAGCCCTGAAAGCTCTTGCTGGTCTTCACCTTCCCCCTGCAGCCTATTCACAGGCACAACCGCACGGGGAATCTCTGCTTTCCCAAAGACGCAATCTCTCACGGTGCGCATCCTCGGCAGAGCCTGTTCCCGAAAAGGCAAACGTCCGGCTCCTTGTCCCAGACGGAAGGGGGCAGCCCTGAAATGTCTTGCTGGTCTTCACCTTCCCCGTGCAGCCTAGTCACAGGCACAACCGCACTGGGAATCTCTGCTTTCCCAAAGACGCAATCTCTCACGGTGCGCATCCTCGGCAGAGCCTGTTCCCGAAAAGGCAAACATCCGGCTCCTTGTCCCACACGGAAGGTGGCAGCCCGGAAAGCTCTTGCTGGTCTTCACCTTCCCCGTGCAGCCTAGTCACAGGCACAACAGCTTTTGGGATCTGTGCTTGCCCACAGAAGGAACATCTCACGGTGCGCATCCTCGGCAGAGCCTGTTCCCGAAAAGGCAAACGTCCGGCTCCTTGTCCCACACGGAAGGTGGCAGCCCTGAAAGCTCTTGCTGGTGTTCACCTTCCCCGTGCAGCCTAGTCACAGGCACAACAGGTTTTGGGATCTGTGCTTGCCCAGAGAAGGAACATCTCACGGTGCGCATTCCTCGGCAGAGCCTGTTCCCGAAAAGGCAAACGTCCGGCTCCTTGTCCCACACGGAAGGTGGCAGCCCGGAAAGATCTTGCTGGTGTTCACCTTCCCCCTGCAGCCTAGTCACAGGCACAACAGGTTTTGGGATCTCTGCTTGCTCAGAGAAGGAACATCTCACGGTGCGCATCCTCGGCAGAGCCTGTTCCCGAAAAGGCAAACGTCCGGCTCCTTGTCCCACACGGAAGGTGGCAGCCCTGAAAGCTCTTGCTGGTCTTCACCTTCCCCGTGCAGCCTATTCACAGGCACAACAGGTTTTGGGATCTGTGCTTGCCCAGAGAAGGAACATCTCACGGTGCGCATCCTCGGCAGAGCCTGTTCCCGAAAAGGCAAACGTCCGGCTCCTTGTCCCACACGGAAGGTGGCAGCCCTGAAAGCTCTTGCTGGTCTTCACCTTCCCCCTGCAGCCTATTCACAGGCACAACAGGTTTTGGGATCTGTGCTTGCCCAGAGAAGGAACATCTCACGGTGCGCATCCTCGGCAGAGCCTGTTACCGAAAAGGCAAACGTCCGGCTCCTTGTCCCACACGGAAGGGGGCAGCCCTGAAAGCTCTTGCTGGTCTTCACCTTCCCCCTGCAGCCTAGTCACAGGCACAACAGGTTTTGCGATCTGTGCTTGCCCAGAGAAGGAACATCTCACGGTGCGCATCCTCGGCAGAGCCTGTTCCCGAAAAGGCAAATGTCCGGCTCCTGGTCCCACACGGAAGGTGGCAGCCCTGAAAGCTCTTGCTGGTCTTCACCTTCCCCCTGCAGCCTAGTCACAGGCACAACCGCACGGGGAATCTCTGCTTTCCCAAAGACGCAATCTCTCACGGTGCGCATCCTCGGCAGAGCCTGTTCCCGAAAAGGCAAACGTCCGGCTCCTTGTCCCACACGGAAGGTGGCAGCCCTGAAAGCTCTTGCTGGTCTTCACCTTCCCCCTGCAGCCTATTCACAGGCACAACAGGTTTTGGGATCTGTGCTTGCCCAGAGAAGGAACATCTCACGGTGCGCATCCTCGGCAGAGCCTGTTCCCGAAAAGCAAATGTCCGGCTCCTTGTCCCACACGGAAGGTGGCGGCCCGGAAAGCTCTTGCTGGTCTTCACCTTCCCCGTGCAGCCTAGTCACAGGCACAACAGGTTTTGGGATCTGTGCTTGCCCAGAGAAGGAACATCTCACGGTGCGCATCCTCGGCAGAGCCTGTTCCCGAAAAGGCAAACTTCCGGCTCCTTGTCCCACACGGAAGGGGGCAGCCCTGAAAGCTCTTGCTGGTCTTCACCTTCCCCCTGCAGCCTATTCACAGGCACAACCGCACGGGGAATCTCTGCTTTCCCAAAGACGCAATCTCTCACGGTGCGCATCCTCGGCAGAGCCTGTTCCCGAAAAGGCAAACGTCCGGCTCCTTGTCCCACACGGAAGGGGGCAGCCCTGAAATGTCTTGCTGGTCTTCACCTTCCCCCTGCAGCCTATTCACAGGCACAACCGCACGGGGAATCTCTGCTTTCCCAAAGACGCAATCTCTCACGGTGCGCATCCTCGGCAGAGCCTGTTCCCGAAAAGGCAAACGTCCGGCTCCTTGTCCCACACGGAAGGGGGCAGCCCTGAAAGGTCTTGCTGGTCTTCACCTTCCCCGTGCAGCCTAGTCACAGGCACAACCGCACGGGGAATCTCTGCTTTCCCAAAGACGCAATCTCTCACGGTGCGCATCCTCGGCAGAGCCTGTTCCCGAAAAGGCAAACGTCCGGCTCCTTGTCCCACACGGAAGGTGGCAGCCCGGAAAGCTCTTGCTGGTCTTCACCTTCCCCGTGCAGCCTAGTCACAGGCACAACAGCTTTTGGGATCTGTGCTTGCCCAGAGAAGGAACATCTCACGGTGCGCATCCTCGGCAGAGCCTGTTCCCGAAAAGGCAAACGTCCGGCTCCTTGTCCCACACAGAAGGTGGCAGCCCGGAAAGCTCTTGCTAGTCTTCACCTTCCCCCTGCAGCCTAGTCACAGGCACAACAGGTTTTGGGATCTGTGCTTGCCCAGAGAAGGAACATCTCACGGTGCGCATCCTCGGCAGAGCCTGTTCCCGAAAAGGCAAACGTCCGGCTCCTTGTCCCACACGGAAGGTGGCAGCCCGGAAAGCTCTTGCTGGTGTTCACCTTCCCCCTGCAGCCTATTCACAGGCACAACAGGTTTTGGGATCTGTGCTTGCCCAGAGAAGGAACATCTCACGGTGCGCATCCTCGGCAGAGCCTGTTCCCGAAAAGGCAAACGTCCGGCTCCTTGTCCCACACGGAAGGTGGCAGCCCGGAAAGCTCTTGCTGGTCTTCACCTTCCCCCTGCAGCCTATTCACAGGCACAACAGGTTTTGGGATCTGTGCTTGCCCAGAGAAGGAACATCTCACGGTGCGCACCCTCGGCAGAGCCTGTTCCCGAGAAGGCAATCGTCCGGCTCCTTGTCCCACACGGAAGGTGGCAGCCCTGAAAGCTGGTGCTGGTCTTCACCTTCCCCCTGCAGCCTAGTCACAGGCACAACCGCACTGGGAATCTCTGCTTTCCCAAAGACGCAATCTCTCACGGTGTGCATCCTCGGCAGAGCCTGTTCCCGAAAAGGCAAACGTCCGGCTCCTTGTCCCACACGGAAGGTGGCAGCCCTGAAAGCTCTTGCTGGTCTTCACCTTCCCCGTGCAGCCTAGTCACAGGCACAACAGGTTTTGGGATCTGTGCTTGCCCAGAGAAGGAACATCTCACGGTGCGCATCCTCGGCAGAGCCTGTTCCCGAAAAGGCAAACGTCCGGCTCCTTGTCCCACACGGAAGGGGGCAGCCCGGAAAGCTCTTGCTGGTGTTCACCTTCCCCGTGCAGCCTAGTCACAGGCAGAACAGGTTTTGGGATCTGTGCTTGCCCAGAGAAGGAACATCTCACGGTGCGCATTCCTCGGCAGAGCCTGTTCCCGAAAAGGCAAACGTCCGGCTCCTTGTCCCACACGGAAGGTGGCAGCCCGGAAAGATCTTGCTGGTGTTCACCTTCCCCCTGCAGCCTAGTCACAGGCACAACAGGTTTTGGGATCTCTGCTTGCTCAGAGAAGGAACATCTCACGGTGCGCATCCTCGGCAGAGCCTGTTCCCGAAAAGGCAAACGTCCGGCTCCTTGTCCCACACGGAAGGTGGCAGCCCTGAAAGCTGTTGCTGGTGTTCACCTTCCCCCTGCAGCCTATTCACAGGCACAACAGGTTTTGGGATCTGTGCTTGCCCAGAGAAGGAACATCTCACGGTGCGCATCCTCGGCAGAGCCTGTTCCCGAAAAGCAAATGTCCGGCTCCTGGTCCCACACGGAAGGTGGCAGCCCGGAAAGCTCTTGCTGGTCTTCACCTTCCCCGTGCAGCCTAGTCACAGGCACAACAGGTTTTGGGATCTGTGCTTGCCCAGAGAAGGAACATCTCACGGTGCGCATCCTCGGCAGAGCCTGTTCCCGAAAAGGCAAACGTCCGGCTCCTTGTCCCACACGGAAGGGGGCAGACCTGAAAGCTCTTGCTGGTCTTCACCTTCCCCCTGCAGCCTATTCACAGGCACAACCGCACGGGGAATCTCTGCTTTCCCAAAGACGCAATCTCTCACGGTGCGCATCCTCGGCAGAGCCTGTTCCCGAAAAGGCAAACGTCCGGCTCCTTGTCCCACACGGAAGGGGGCAGCCCTGAAAGGTCTTGCTGGTCTTCACCTTCCCCGTGCAGCCTAGTCACAGGCACAACCGCACGGGGAATCTCTGCTTTCCCAAAGACGCAATCTCTCACGGTGCGCATCCTCGGCAGAGCCTGTTCCCGAAAAGGCAAACGTCCGGCTCCTTGTCCCACACGGAAGGTGGCAGCCCGGAAAGCTCTTGCTGGTCTTCACCTTCCCCGTGCAGCCTAGTCACAGGCACAACAGGTTTTGGGATCTGTGCTTGCCCAGAGAAGGAACATCTCACGGTGCGCATCCTCGGCAGAGCCTGTTCCCGAAAAGGCAAACGTCCGGCTCCTTGTCCCACTCGGAAGGTGGCAGCCCGGAAAGCTCTTGCTGGTGTTCACCTTCCCCGTGCAGCCTAGTCACAGGCACAACAGGTTTTGGGATCTGTGCTTGTCCAGAGAAGGAACATCTCACGGTGCGCATTCCTCGGCAGAGCCTGTTCCCGAAAAGGCAAACGTCCGGCTCCTTGTCCCACACGGAAGGTGGCAGCCCGGAAAGATCTTGCTGGTGTTCACCTTCCCCCTGCAGCCTAGTCACAGGCACAACAGGTTTTGGGATCTCTGCTTGCTCAGAGAAGGAACATCTCATGGTGCGCATCCTCGGCAGAGCCTGTTCCCGAAAAGGCAAACGTCCGGCTCCTTGTCCCACACGGAAGGTGGCAGCCCTGAAAGCTCTTGCTGGTCTTCACCTTCCCCCTGCAGCCTATTCACAGGCACAACAGGTTTGGGGATCTGTGCTTGCCCAGAGAAGGAACATCTCACGGTGCGCATCCTCGGCAGAGCCTGTTCCCGAAAAGCAAATGTCCGGCTCCTGGTCCCACACGGAAGGTGGCAGCCCGGAAAGCTCTTGCTGGTCTTCACCTTCCCCGTGCAGCCTAGTCACAGGCACAACAGGTTTTGGGATCTGTGCTTGCCCAGAGAAGGAACATCTCACGGTGCGCATCCTCGGCAGAGCCTGTTCCCGAAAAGGCAAACGTCCGGCTCCTTGTCCCACACGGAAGGGGGCAGACCTGAAAGCTCTTGCTGGTCTTCACCTTCCCCCTGCAGCCTATTCACAGGCACAACCGCACGGGGAATCTCTGCTTTCCCAAAGACGCAATCTCTCACGGTGCGCATCCTCGGCAGAGCCTGTTCCCGAAAAGGCAAACGTCCGGCTCCTTGTCCCACACGGAAGGTGGCAGCCCTGAAAGCTCTTGCTGGTCTTCACCTTCCCCGTGCAGCCTAGTCACAGGCACAACCGCACGGGGAATCTCTGCTTTCCCAAAGACGCAATCTCTCACGGTGCGCATCCTCGGCAGAGCCTGTTCCCGAAAAGGCAAACGTCCGGCTCCTTGTCCCACACGGAAGGTGGCAGCCCGGAAAGATCTTGCTGGTCTTCACCTTCCCCGTGCAGCCTAGTCACAGGCACAACAGCTTTTGGGATCTGTGCTTGCCCAGAGAAGGAACATCTCACGGTGCGCATCCTCGGCAGAGCCTGTTCCCGAAAAGGCAAACGTCCGGCTCCTTGTCCCACACAGAAGGTGGCAGCCCGGAAAGCTCTTGCTAGTCTTCACCTTCCCCCTGCAGCCTATTCACAGGCACAACAGGTTTTGGGATCTGTGCTTGCCCAGAGAAGGAACATCTCACGGTGCGCATCCTCGGCAGAGCCTGTTCCCGAAAAGGCAAACGTCCGGCTCCTTGTCCCACACGGAAGGTGGCAGCCCGGAAAGCTCTTGCTGGTGTTCACATTCCCCCTGCAGCCTATTCACAGGCACAACAGGTTTTGGGATCTCTGCTTGCCCAGAGAAGGAACATCTCACGGTGCGCATCCTCGGCAGAGCCTGTTCCCGAAAAGGCAAACGTCCGGCTCCTTGTCCCACACGGAAGGTGGCAGCCCGGAAAGCTCTTGCTGGTCTTCACCTTCCCCCTGCAGCCTAGTCACAGGCACAACAGGTTTTGGGATCTGTGCTTGCCCAGAGAAGGAACATCTCACGGTGCGCACCCTCGGCAGAGCCTGTTCCCGAGAAGGCAATAGTCCGGCTCCTTGTCCCACACGGAAGGTGGCAGCCCGTAAAGCTCTTGCTGGTCTTCACCTTCCCCATGCAGCCTATTCACAGGCACAACAGGTTTTGGGATCTGTGCTTGCCCAGAGAAGGAACATCTCACGGTGCGCATCCTCGGCAGAGCCTGTTCCCGAAAAGGCAAACGTCCGGCTCCTTCTCCCACACAGAAGGTGGCAGCCCTGAAAGCTGTTGCTGGTCTTCACCTTCCCCCTGCAGCCTATTCACAGGCACAACAGGTTTTGGGATCTGTGCTTGCCCAGAGAAGGAACATCTCACGGTGCGCATCCTCGGCAGAGCCTGTTCCCGAAAAGGCAAACGTCCGGCTCCTGGTCTCACACGGAAGGTGGCAGCCCTGAAAGCTCTTGCTGCTCTTCAACTTCCCCCTGCAGCCTAGTCACAGGCACAACCGCACGGGGAATCTCTGCTTTCCCAAAGACGCAATCTCTCACGGTGTGCATCCTCGGCAGAGCCTGTTCCCGAAAAGGCAAACGTCCGGCTCCTTGTCCCACACGGAAGGGGGCAGCCCTGAAAGCTCTTGCTGGTCTTCACCTTCCCCGTGCAGCCTAGTCACAGGCACAACAGGTTTTGGGATCTGTGCTTGCCCAGAGAAGGAACATCTCACGGTGCGCATCCTCGGCAGAGCCTGTTCCCGAAAAGGCAAACGTCCGGCTCCTTGTCCCACACAGAAGGTGGCAGCCCCTGAAAGCTGTTGCTGGTCTTCACCTTCCCCCTGCAGCCTATTCACAGGCAGAACAGCTTTTAGGATCTGTGCTTGCCCAGAGAAGGAACATCTCACGGTGCGCATCCTCGGCAGAGCCTGTTCCCGAAAAGGCAAACCTCCGGCTCCTTGTCCCACACGGAAGGGGGCAGCCCCTGAAAGCTGTTGCTGGTCTTCACCTTCCCCCTGCAGCCTAGTCACATGCACAACCGCACTGGGAATCTCTGCTTTCCCAAAGACGCAATCTCTCACGGTGCGCATCCTCGGCAGAGCCTGTTCCCGAAAAGGCAAACGTCCAGCTCCTTGTCCCACACAGAAGGTGGCAGCCCTGAAAGCTCTTGCTAGTCTTCACCTTCCCCCTGCAGCCTATTCACAGGCACAACAGGTTTTGGGATCTGTGCTTGCCCAGAGAAGGAACATCTCACGGTGCGCATCCTCGGCAGAGCCTGTTCCCGAAAAGGCAAACGTCCGGCTCCTTGTCCCACACGGAAGGTGGCAGCCCTGAAAGCTGTTGCTGGTCTTCACCTTCCCCGTGCAGCCTATTCACAGGCACAACAGGTTTGGGGATCTGTGCTTGCCCAGAGAAGGAACATCTCACGGTGCGCATCCTCGGCAGAGCCTGTTCCCGAAAAGGCAAACGTCCGGCTCATTGTCCCACACGGAAGGTGGCAGCCCGGAAAGCTCTTGCTGGTCTTCACCTTCCCCCTGCAGCCTATTCACAGGCACAACAGGTTTTGGGATCTGTGCTTGCCCAGAGAAGGAACATCTCACGGTGCGCATCCTCGGCAGAGCCTGTTCCCGAAAAGGCAAACGTCCGGCTCCTTGTCCCACACGGAAGGTGGCAGCCCGGAAAGATCTTGCTGGTTCACCTTCCCCCTGCAGCCTATTCACAGGCACAACCGGTTTTGGGATCTGTGCTTGCCCAGAGAAGGAACATCTCACGGTGCGCACCCTCGGCAGAGCCTGTTCCCGAAAAGGCAAACGTCCGGCTCCTTGTCCCACACGGAAGGGGGCAGACCTGAAAGCTCTTGCTGGTCTTCACCTTCCCCCTGCAGCCTATTCACAGGCACAACCGCACGGGGAATCTCTGCTTTCCCAAAGACGCAATCTCTCACGGTGCGCATCCTCGGCAGATCCTGTTCCCGAAAAGGCAAACGTCCGGCTCCTTGTCCCACACGGAAGGGGGCAGCCCTGAAAGGTCTTGCTGGTCTTCACCTTCCCCGTGCAGCCTAGTCACAGGCACAACCGCACGGGGAATCTCTGCTTTCCCAAAGACGCAATCTCTCACGGTGCGCATCCTCGGCAGAGCCTGTTCCCGAAAAGGCAAACGTCCGGCTCCTTGTCCCACACGGAAGGTGGCAGCCCGGAAAGCTCTTGCTGGTCTTCACCTTCCCCGTGCAGCCTAGTCACAGGCACAACAGCTTTTGGGATCTGTGCTTGCCCAGAGAAGGAACATCTCACGGTGCGCATCCTCGGCAGAGCCTGTTCCCGAAAAGGCAAACGTCCGGCTCCTTGTCCCACACAGAAGGTGGCAGCCCGGAAAGCTCTTGCTAGTCTTCACCTTCCCCCTGCAGCCTATTCACAGGCACAACAGGTTTTGGGATCTGTGCTTGCCCAGAGAAGGAACATCTCACGGTGCGCATCCTCGGCAGAGCCTGTTCCCGAAAAGGCAAACGTCCGGCTCCTTGTCCCACACGGAAGGTGGCAGCCCGGAAAGCTCTTGCTGGTGTTCACCTTCCCCCTGCAGCCTATTCACAGGCACAACAGGTTTTGGGATCTGTGCTTGCCCAGAGAAGGAACATCTCACGGTGCGCATCCTCGGCAGAGCCTGTTCCCGAAAAGGCAAACGTCCGGCTCCTTGTCCCACACGGAAGGTGGCAGCCCGGAAAGCTCTTGCTGGTCTTCACCTTCCCCCTGCAGCCTATTCACAGGCACAACAGGTTTTGGGATCTGTGCTTGCCCAGAGAAGGAACATCTCACGGTGCGCACCCTCGGCAGAGCCTGTTCCCGAGAAGGCAATCGTCCGGCTCCTTGTCCCACACGGAAGGTGGCAGCCCGGAAAGCTCTTGCTGGTCTTCACCTTCCCCCTGCAGCCTAGTCACAGGCACAACCGCACTGGGAATCTCTGCTTTCCCAAAGACGCAATCTCTCACGGTGTGCATCCTCGGCAGAGCCTGTTCCCGAAAAGGCAAACGTCCGGCTCCTTGTCCCACACGGAAGGTGGCAGCCCTGAAAGCTCTTGCTGGTGTTCACCTTCCCCGTGCAGCCTAGTCACAGGCACAACAGGTTTTGGGATCTGTGCTTGCCCAGAGAAGGAACATCTCACGGTGCGCATCCTCGGCAGAGCCTGTTCCCGAAAAGGCAAACGTCCGGCTCCTTGTCCCACACGGAAGGTGGCAGCCCGGAAAGCTGTTGCTGGTCTTCACCTTCCCCGTGCAGCCTAGTCACAGGCACAACAGGTTTTGGGATCTGTGCTTGCCCAGAGAAGGAACATCTCACGGTGCGCATTCCTCGGCAGAGCCTGTTCCCGAAAAGGCAAACGTCCGGCTCCTTGTCCCACACGGAAGGTGGCAGCCCGGAAAGATCTTGCTGGTGTTCACCTTCCCCCTGCAGCCTAGTCACAGGCACAACAGGTTTTGGGATCTGTGCTTGCTCAGAGAAGGAACATCTCACGGTGCGCATCCTCGGCAGAGCCTGTTCCCGAAAAGCAAATGTCCGGCTCCTGGTCCCACACGGAAGGTGGCAGCCCGGAAAGCTCTTGCTGGTCTTCACCTTCCCCGTGCAGCCTAGTCACAGGCACAACAGGTTTTGGGATCTGTGCTTGCCCAGAGAAGGAACATCTCACGGTGCGCATCCTCGGCAGAGCCTGTTCCCGAAAAGGCAAACGTCCGGCTCCTTGTCCCACACGGAAGGGGGCAGACCTGAAAGCTCTTGCTGGTCTTCACCTTCCCCCTGCAGCCTATTCACAGGCACAACCGCACGGGGAATCTCTGCTTTCCCAAAGACGCAATCTCTCACGGTGCGCATCCTCGGCAGAGCCTGTTCCCGAAAAGGCAAACGTCCGGCTCCTTGTCCCACACGGAAGGGGGCAGCCCTGAAAGGTCTTGCTGGTCTTCACCTTCCCCGTGCAGCCTAGTCACAGGCACAACCGCACGGGGAATCTCTGCTTTCCCAAAGACGCAATCTCTCACGGTGCGCATCCTCGGCAGAGCCTGTTCCCGAAAAGGCAAACGTCCGGCTCCTTGTCCCACACGGAAGGTGGCAGCCCGGAAAGCTCTTGCTGGTCTTCACCTTCCCCGTGCAGCCTAGTCACAGGCACAACAGCTTTTGGGATCTGTGCTTGCCCAGAGAAGGAACATCTCACGGTGCGCATCCTCGGCAGAGCCTGTTCCCGAAAAGGCAAACGTCCGGCTCCTTGTCCCACAAGGAAGGTGGCAGCCCGGAAAGCTCTTGCTGGTCTTCACCTTCCCCGTGCAGCCTAGTCACAGGCACAACAGGTTTTGGGATCTGTGCTTGCCCAGAGAAGGAACATCTCACGGTGCGCATTCCTCGGCAGAGCCTGTTCCCGAAAAGGCAAACGTCCGGCTCCTTGTCCCACACGGAAGGTGGCAGCCCGGAAAGATCTTGCTGGTGTTCACCTTCCCCCTGCAGCCTAGTCACAGGCACAACAGGTTTTGGGATCTCTGCTTGCTCAGAGAAGGAACATCTCACGGTGCGCATCCTCGGCAGAGCCTGTTCCCGAAAAGGCAAACGTCCGGCTCCTTGTCCCACACGGAAGGTGGCAGCCCGGAAAGCTCTTGCTGGTCTTCACCTTCCCCCTGCAGCCTATTCACAGGCACAACAGGTTTTGGGATCTGTGCTTGCCCAGAGAAGGAACATCTCACGGTGCGCATCCTCGGCAGAGCCTGTTCCCGAAAAGCAAATGTCCGGCTCCTGGTCCCACACGGAAGGTGGCAGCCCGGAAAGCTCTTGCTGGTCTTCACCTTCCCCGTGCAGCCTAGTCACAGGCACAACAGGTTTTGGGATCTGTGCTTGCCCAGAGAAGGAACATCTCACGGTGCGCATCCTCGGCAGAGCCTGTTCCCGAAAAGGCAAACGTCCGGCTCCTTGTCCCACACGGAAGGGGGCAGACCTGAAAGCTGTTGCTGGTCTTCATCTTCCCCCTGCAGCCTATTCACAGGCACAACCGCACGGGGAATCTCTGCTTTCCCAAAGACGCAATCTTTCACGGTGCGCATCCTCGGCAGAGCCTGTTCCCGAAAAGGCAAACGTACGGCTCCTTGTCCCACACGGAAGGGGGCAGCCCAGAAAGCTGTTGCTGGTCTTCACCTTCCCCGTGCAGCCTAGTCACAGGCACAACAGCTTTTGGGATCTGTGCTTGCCCAGAGAAGGAACATCTCACGGTGCGCATCCTCGGCAGAGCCTGTTCCCGAAAAGGCAAACGTCCGGCTCCTTGTCCCACACAGAAGGTGGCAGCCCGGAAAGCTCTTGCTAGTCTTCACCTTCCCCCTGCAGCCTATTCACAGGCACAACAGGTTTTGGGATCTGTGCTTGCCCAGAGAAGGAACATCTCACGGTGCGCATCCTCGGCAGAGCCTGTTCCCGAAAAGGCAAACGTCCGGCTCCTTGTCCCACACGGAAGGTGGCAGCCCGGAAAGCTCTTGCTGGTCTTCACCTTCCCCGTGCAGCCTAGTCACAGGCACAACAGGTTTGGGGATCTGTGCTTGCCCAGAGAAGGAACATCTCACGGTGCGCATCCTCGGCAGAGCCTGTTCCCGAAAAGGCAAACGTCCGGCTCCTTGTCCCACACGGAAGGTGGCAGCCCGGAAAGCTCTTGCTGGTCTTCACCTTCCCCCTGCAGCCTATTCACAGGCACAACAGGTTTTGGGATCTGTGCTTGCCCAGAGAAGGAACATCTCACGGTGCGCACCCTCGGCAGAGCCTGTTCCCGAGAAGGCAAACGTCCGGCTCCTTGTCCCACACGGAAGGGGGCAGCCCTGAAAGCTGTTGCTGGTCTTCACCTTCCCCGTGCAGCCTAGTCACAGGCACAACAGGTTTTGGGATCTGTGCTTGCCCAGAGAAGGAACATCTCACGGTGCGCATCCTCGGCAGAGCCTGTTCCCGAAAAGGCAAACATCCGGCTCCTTGTCCCACACGGAAGGTGGCAGCCCTGAAAGCTGTTGCTGGTCTTCACCTTCCCCCTGCAGCCTATTCACAGGCACAACAGGTTTTGGGATCTGTGCTTGCCCAGAGAAGGAACATCTCACGGTGCGCATCCTCGGCAGAGCCTGTTCCCGAAAAGGCAAACGTCCGGCTCCTGGTCCCACACGGAAGGTGGCAGCCCGGAAAGCTGTTGCTGGTCTTCACCTTCCCCGTGCAGCCTATTCACAGGCACAACAGGTTTTGGGATCTGTGCTTGCCCAGAGAAGGAACATCTCACGGTGCGCATCCTCGGCAGAGCCTGTTCCCGAAAAGGCAAACGTCCGGCTCCTTGTCCCACACGGAAGGTGGCAGCCCTGAAAGCTCTTGCTGGTCTTCAACTTCCCCCTGCAGCCTAGTCACAGGCACAACCGCACGGGGAATCTCTGCTTTCCCAAAGACGCAATCTCTCACGGTGTGCATCCTCGGCAGAGCCTGTTCCCGAAAAGGCAAACGTCCGGCTCCTTGTCCCACACGGAAGGTGGCAGCCCTGAAAGCTCTTGCTGGTCTTCACCTTCCCCGTGCAGCCTAGTCACAGGCACAACAGGTTTTGGGATCTGTGCTTGCCCAGAGAAGGAACATCTCACGGTGCGCATCCTCGGCAGAGCCTGTTCCCGAAAAGGCAAACGTCCGGCTCCTTGTCCCACACAGAAGGTGGCAGCCCCTGAAAGCTGTTGCTGGTCTTCACCTTCCCCCTGCAGCCTATTCACAGGCAGAACAGCTTTTAGGATCTGTGCTTGCCCAGAGAAGGAACATCTCACGGTGCGCATCCTCGGCAGAGCCTGTTCCCGAAAAGGCAAACCTCCGGCTCCTTGTCCCACACGGAAGGGGGCAGCCCCTGAAAGCTGTTGCTGGTCTTCACCTTCCCCCTGCAGCCTAGTCACAGGCACAACCGCACTGGGAATCTCTGCTTTCCCAAAGACGCAATCTCTCACGGTGCGCATCCTCGGCAGAGCCTGTTCCCGAAAAGGCAAACGTCCGGCTCCTTGTCCCACACAGAAGGTGGCAGCCCTGAAAGCTCTTGCTAGTCTTCACCTTCCCCCTGCAGCCTATTCACAGGCACAACAGGTTTTGGGATCTGTGCTTGCCCAGAGAAGGAACATCTCACGGTGCGCATCCTCGGCAGAGCCTGTTCCCGAAAAGGCAAACGTCCGGCTCCTTGTCCCACACGGAAGGTGGCAGCCCTGAAAGCTGTTGCTGGTCTTCACCTTCCCCCTGCAGCCTATTCACAGGCACAACAGGTTTGGGGATCTGTGCTTGCCCAGAGAAGGAACATCTCACGGTGCGCATCCTCGGCAGAGCCTGTTCCCGAAAAGGCAAACGTCCGGCTCCTTGTCCCAGACGGAAGGTGGCAGCCCGGAAAGCTCTTGCTGGTGTTCACCTTCCCCCTGCAGCCTATTCACAGGCACAACAGGTTTTGGGATCTGTGCTTGCCCAGAGAAGGAACATCTCACGGTGCGCATCCTCGGCAGAGCCTGTTCCCGAAAAGGCAAACGTCCGGCTCATTGTCCCACACGGAAGGTGGCAGCCCGGAAAGCTCTTGCTGGTCTTCACCTTCCCCCTGCAGCCTATTCACAGGCACAACAGGTTTTGGGATCTGTGCTTGCCCAGAGAAGGAACATCTCACGGTGCGCATCCTCGGCAGAGCCTGTTCCCGAAAAGGCAAACGTCCGGCTCCTTGTCCCACACGGAAGGTGGCAGCCCGGAAAGATCTTGCTGGTTCACCTTCCCCCTGCAGCCTATTCACAGGCACAACCGGTTTTGGGATCTGTGCTTGCCCAGAGAAGGAACATCTCACGGTGCGCATCCTCGGCAGAGCCTGTTCCCGAAAAGGCAAACGTCCGGCTCCTTGTCCCACACGGAAGGTGGCAGCCCGGAAAGCTCTTGCTGGTCTTCACCTTCCCCGTGCAGCCTAGTCACAGGCACAACAGGTTTTGGGATCTGTGCTTGCCCAGAGAAGGAACATCTCACGGTGCGCACCCTCGGCAGAGCCTGTTCCCGAAAAGGCAAACGTCCGGCTCCTTGTCCCACACAGAAGGTGGCAGCCCTGAAAGCTGTTCCTGGTCTTCACCTTCCCCCTGCAGCCTATTCACAGGCACAACAGGTTTTGGGATCTGTGCTTGCCCAGAGAAGGAACATCTCACGGTGCGCATCCTCGGCAGAGCCTGTTCCCGAAAAGGCAAATGTCCGGCTCCTTGTCCCACACGGAAGGTGGCAGCCCGGAAAGCTCTTGCTGGTCTTCACCTTCCCTGTGCAGCCTAGTCACAGGCACAACAGGTTTTGGGATCTGTGCTTGCCCAGAGAAGGAACATCTCACGGTGCGCATCCTCGGCAGAGCCTGTTCCCGAAAAGGCAAACGTCCGGCTCCTTGTCCCACACGGAAGGGGGCAGCCCTGAAAGCTGTTGCTGGTCTTCACCTTCCCCGTGCAGCCTATTCACAGGCACAACCGGTTTTGGGATCTGTGCTTGCCCAGAGAAGGAACATCTCACGGTGCGCATCCTCGGCAGAGCCTGTTCCCGAAAAGGCAAACGTCCGGCTCCTTGTCCCACACGGAAGGGGGCAGCCCAGAAAGCTGTTGCTGGTCTTCACCTTCCCCCTGCAGCCTATTCACAGGCACAACAGGTTTGGGGATCTGTGCTTGCCCAGAGAAGGAACATCTCACGGTGCGCATCCTCGGCAGATCCTATTCCCGAAAAGGCAAACGTCCGGCTCCTTGTCCCACACAGAAGGTGGCAGCCCTGAAAGCTGTTCCTGGTCTTCACCTTCCCCCTGCAGCCTATTCACAGGCACAACAGGTTCTGGGATCTGTGCTTGCCCAGAGAAGGAACATCTCACGGTGCGCATCCTCGGCAGAGCCTGTTCCCGAAAAGGCAAACGTCCGGCTCCTTGTCCCAGACGGAAGGTGGCAGCCCGGAAAGCTCTTGCTGGTCTTCACCTTCCCCGTGCAGCCTAGTCACAGGCACAACAGGTTTTGGGATCTGTGCTTGCCCAGAGAAGGAACATCTCACGGTGCGCATCCTCGGCAGAGCCTGTTCCCGAAAAGGCAAACGTCCGGCTCCTTGTCCCACACGGAAGGGGGCAGCCCTGAAAGCTCTTGCTGGTCTTCACCTTCCCCCTGCAGACTAGTCACAGGCACAACCGCACGGGGAATCTCTGCTTTCCCAAAGACGCAATCTCTCACGGTGCGCATCCTCGGCAGAGCCTGTTCCCGAAAAGGCAAACGTCCGGCTCCTTGTCCCACACGGAAGGTGGCTGCCCTGAAAGCTCTTGCTGGTCTTCACCTTCCCCGTGCAGCCTAGTCACAGGCACAACAGGTTTTGGGATCTGTGCTTGCCCAGAGAAGGAACATCTCACGGTGCGCATCCTCGGCAGAGCCTGTTCCCGAAAAGGCAAACGTCCGGCTCCTTGTCCCACACGGAAGGGGGCAGCCCCTGAAAGCTGTTGCTGGTCTTCACCTTCCCCCTGCAGCCTAGTCACAGGCACAACCGCACTGGGAATCTCTGCTTTCCCAAAGACGCAATCTCTCACGGTGCGCATCCTCGGCAGAGCCTGTTCCCGAAAAGGCAAACGTCCGGCTCCTTCTCCCACACGGAAGGGGGCAGCCCTGAAAGCTGTTGCTGGTCTTCACCTTCCCCTTGCAGCCTAGTCACAGGCACAACCGGTTTTGGGATCTGTGCTTGCCCAGAGAAGGAACATCTCACGGTGCGCATCCTCGGCAGAGCCTATTCCCGAAAAGGCAAACGTCCGGCTCCTTGTCCCACACAGAAGGTGGCAGCCCGGAAAGCTCTTGCTAGTCTTCACCTTCCCCCTGCAGCCTATTCACAGGCACAACAGGTTCTGGGATCTGTGCTTGCCCAGAGAAGGAACATCTCACGGTGCGCATCCTCGGCAGAGCCTGTTCCCGAAAAGGCAAATGTCCGGCTCCTTGTCCCACACGGAAGGTGGCAGCCCGGAAAGCTCTTGCTGGTCTTCACCTTCCCCGTGCAGCCTATTCACAGGCACAACAGGTTTTGGGATCTGTGCTTGCCCAGAGAAGGAACATCTCACGGTGCGCATCCTCGGCAGAGCCTGTTCCCGAAAAGGCAAACGTCCGGCTCCTTGTCCCACACGGAAGGGGGCAGCCCTGAAAGCTCTTGCTGGTCTTCACCTTCCCCCTGCAGCCTATTCACAGGCACAACCGCACGGGGAATCTCTGCTTTCCCAAAGACGCAATCTCTCACGGTGCGCATCCTCGGCAGAGCCTGTTCCCGAAAAGGCAATCGTCCGGCTCCTTGTCCCACACGGAAGGTGGCAGCCCGGAAAGCTCTTGCTGGTCTTCACCTTCCCCCTGCAGCCTAGTCACAGGCACAACCGCACTGGGAATCTCTGCTTTCCCAAAGACGCAATCTCTCACGGTGTGCATCCTCGGCAGAGCCTGTTCCCGAAAAGGCAAACGTCCGGCTCCTTGTCCCACACGGAAGGTGGCAGCCCTGAAAGCTCTTGCTGGTGTTCACCTTCCCCGTGCAGCCTAGTCACAGGCACAACATGTTTTGGGATCTGTGCTTGCCCAGAGAAGGAACATCTCACGGTGCGCATCGTCGGCAGAGCCTGTTCCCGAAAAGGCAAACGTCCGGCTCCTTGTCCCACACGGAAGGTGGCAGCCCGGAAAGCTGTTGCTGGTCTTCACCTTCCCCGTGCAGCCTAGTCACAGGCACAACAGGTTTTGGGATCTGTGCTTGCCCAGAGAAGGAACATCTCACGGTGCGCATTCCTCGGCAGAGCCTGTTCCCGAAAAGGCAAACGTCCGGCTCCTTGTCCCACACGGAAGGTGGCAGCCCGGAAAGATCTTGCTGGTGTTCACCTTCCCCCTGCAGCCTAGTCACAGGCACAACAGGTTTTGGGATCTCTGCTTGCCCAGAGAAGGAACATCTCACGGTGCGCATCCTCGGCAGAGCCTGTTCCCGAAAAGGCAAACGTCCGGCTCCTTGTCCCACACGGAAGGTGGCAGCCCTGAAAGCTCTTGCTGGTCTTCACCTTCCCCCTGCAGCCTATTCACAGGCACAACAGGTTTTGGGATCTGTGCTTGCCCAGAGAAGGAACATCTCACGGTGCGCATCCTCGGCAGAGCCTGTTCCCGAAAAGCAAATGTCCGGCTCCTGGTCCCACACGGAAGGTGGCAGCCCGGAAAGCTCTTGCTGGTCTTCACCTTCCCCGTGCAGCCTAGTCACAGGCACAACAGGTTTTGGGATCTGTGCTTGCCCAGAGAAGGAACATCTCACGGTGCGCATCCTCGGCAGAGCCTGTTCCCGAAAAGGCAAACGTCCGGCTCCTTGTCCCACACGGAAGGGGGCAGACCTGAAAGCTCTTGCTGGTCTTCACCTTCCCCCTGCAGCCTATTCACAGGCACAACCGCACGGGGAATCTCTGCTTTCCCAAAGACGCAATCTCTCACGGTGCGCATCCTCGGCAGAGCCTGTTCCCGAAAAGGCAAACGTCCGGCTCCTTGTCCCACACGGAAGGGGGCAGCCCTGAAAGGTCTTGCTGGTCTTCACCTTCCCCGTGCAGCCTAGTCACAGGCACAACCGCACGGGGAATCTCTGCTTTCCCAAAGACGCAATCTCTCACGGTGCGCATCCTCGGCAGAGCCTGTTCCCGAAAAGGCAAACGTCCGGCTCCTTGTCCCACACGGAAGGTGGCAGCCCGGAAAGCTCTTGCTGGTCTTCACCTTCCCCGTGCAGCCTAGTCACAGGCACAACAGCTTTTGGGATCTGTGCTTGCCCAGAGAAGGAACATCTCACGGTGCGCATCCTCGGCAGAGCCTGTTCCCGAAAAGGCAAACGTCCGGCTCCTTGTCCCACAAGGAAGGTGGCAGCCCGGAAAGCTCTTGCTGGTGTTCACCTTCCCCGTGCAGCCTAGTCACAGGCACAACAGGTTTTGTGAACTGTGCTTGCCCAGAGAAGGAACATCTCACGGTGCGCATTCCTCGGCAGAGCCTGTTCCCGAAAAGGCAAACGTCCGGCTCCTTGTCCCACACGGAAGGTGGCAGCCCGGAAAGATCTTGCTGGTGTTCACCTTCCCCCTGCAGCCTAGTCACAGGCACAACAGGTTTTGGGATCTCTGCTTGCTCAGAGAAGGAACATCTCACGGTGCGCATCCTCGGCAGAGCCTGTTCCCGAAAAGGCAAACCTCGGGCTCCTTGTCCCACACGGAAGGTGGCAGCCCGGAAAGCTCTTGCTGGTCTTCACCTTCCCCGTGCAGCCTATTCACAGGCACAACAGGTTTTGGGATCTGTGCTTGCTCAGAGAAGGAACATCTCACGGTGCGCATCCTCGGCAGAGCCTGTTCCCGAAAAGGCAAACGTCCGGCTCCTTGTCCCACACGGAAGGTGGCAGCCCGGAAAGCTCTTGCTGGTCTTCACCTTCCCCCTGCAGCCTATTCACAGGCACAACAGGTTTTGGGATCTGTGCTTGCCCAGAGAAGGAACATCTCACGGTGCGCACCCTCGGCAGAGCCTGTTCCCGAGAAGGCAATAGTCCGGCTCCTTGTCCCACACGGAAGGTGGCAGCCCGTAAAGCTCTTGCTGGTCTTCACCTTCCCCATGCAGCCTATTCACAGGCACAACAGGTTTTGGGATCTGTGCTTGCCCAGAGAAGGAACATCTCACGGTGCGCATCCTCGGCAGAGCCTGTTCCCGAAAAGGCAAACGTCCGGCTCCTTCTCCCACACAGAAGGTGGCAGCCCTGAAAGCTGTTGCTGGTCTTCACCTTCCCCCTGCAGCCTATTCACAGGCACAACAGGTTTTGGGATCTGTGCTTGCCCAGAGAAGGAACATCTCACGGTGCGCATCCTCGGCAGAGCCTGTTCCCGAAAAGCCAAACGTCCGGCTCCTGGTCCCACACGGAAGGTGGCAGCCCGGAAAGCTGTTGCTGGTCTTCACCTTCCCCCTGCAGCCTAGTCACAGGCACAACAGGTTTTGGGATCTGTGCTTGCCCAGAGAAGGAACATCTCACGGTGCGCATCCTCGGCAGAGCCTGTTCCCGAAAAGGCAAACGTCCGGCTCCTTGTCCCACACGGAAGGTGGCAGCCCTGAAAGCTCTTGCTGGTCTTCAACTTCCCCCTGCAGCCTAGTCACAGGCACAACCGCACGGGGAATCTCTGCTTTCCCAAAGACGCAATCTCTCACGGTGTGCATCCTCGGCAGAGCCTGTTCCCAAAAAGGCAAACGTCCGGCTCCTTGTCCCACACGGAAGGGGGCAGCCCTGAAAGCTCTTGCTGGTCTTCACCTTCCCCGTGCAGCCTAGTCACAGGCACAACAGGTTTTGGGATCTGTGCTTGCCCAGAGAAGGAACATCTCACGGTGCGCATCCTCGGCAGAGCCTGTTCCCGAAAAGGCAAACGTCCGGCTCCTTGTCCCACACAGAAGGTGGCAGCCCCTGAAAGCTGTTGCTGGTCTTCACCTTCCCCCTGCAGCCTATTCACAGGCAGAACAGCTTTTAGGATCTGTGCTTGCCCAGAGAAGGAACATCTCACGGTGCGCATCCTCGGCAGAGCCTGTTCCCGAAAAGGCAAACGTCCGGCTCCTTGTCCCACACGGAAGGGGGCAGCCCCTGAAAGCTGTTGCTGGTCTTCACCTTCCCCCTGCAGCCTAGTCACATGCACAACCGCACTGGGAATCTCTGCTTTCCCAAAGACGCAATATCTCACGGTGCGCATCCTCGGCAGAGCCTGTTCCCGAAAAGCCAAACGTCCGGCTCCTTGTCCCACACAGAAGGTGGCAGCCCTGAAAGCTCTTGCTAGTCTTCACCTTCCCCCTGCAGCCTATTCACAGGCACAACAGGTTTTGGGATCTGTGCTTGCCCAGAGAAGGAACATCTCACGGTGCGCATCCTCGGCAGAGCCTGTTCCCGAAAAGGCAAACGTCCGGCTCCTTGTCCCACACGGAAGGTGGCAGCCCTGAAAGCTGTTGCTGGTCTTCACCTTCCCCGTGCAGCCTATTCACAGGCACAACAGGTTTGGGGATCTGTGCTTGCCCAGAGAAGGAACATCTCACGGTGCGCATCCTCGGCAGAGCCTGTTCCCGAAAAGGCAAACGTCCGGCTCCTTGTCCCACACGGAAGGTGGCAGCCCGGAAAGCTCTTGCTGGTGTTCACCTTCCCCCTGCAGCCTATTCACAGGCACAACAGGTTTTGGGATCTGTGCTTGCCCAGAGAAGGAACATCTCACGGTGCGCATCCTCGGCAGAGCCTGTTCCCGAAAAGGCAAACGTCCGGCTCCTTGTCCCACACGGAAGGTGGCAGCCCGGAAAGATCTTGCTGGTTCACCTTCCCCCTGCAGCCTATTCACAGGCACAACCGGTTTTGGGATCTGTGCTTGCCCAGAGAAGGAACATCTCACGGTGCGCACCCTCGGCAGAGCCTGTTCCCGAAAAGGCAAACGTCCGGCTCCTTGTCCCACACGGAAGGTGGCAGCCCGGAAAGCTCTTGCTGGTCTTCACCTTCCCCGTGCAGCCTAGTCACAGGCACAACAGGTTTTGGGATCTGTGCTTGCCCAGAGAAGGAACATCTCACGGTGCGCACCCTCGGCAGAGCCTGTTCCCGAAAAGGCAAACGTCCGGCTCCTTGTCCCACACAGAAGGTGGCAGCCCTGAAAGCTGTTCCTGGTCTTCACCTTCCCCCTGCAGCCTATTCACAGGCACAACAGGTTTTGGGATCTGTGCTTGCCCAGAGAAGGAACATCTCACGGTGCGCATCCTCGGCAGAGCCTGTTCCCGAAAAGGCAAATGTCCGGCTCCTTGTCCCACACGGAAGGTGGCAGCCCGGAAAGCTCTTGCTGGTCTTCACCTTCCCTGTGCAGCCTAGTCACAGGCACAACAGGTTTTGGGATCTGTGCTTGCCCAGAGAAGGAACATCTCACGGTGCGCATCCTCGGCAGAGCCTGTTCCCGAAAAGGCAAACGTCCGGCTCCTTGTCCCACACGGAAGGGGGCAGCCCTGAAAGCTGTTGCTGGTCTTCACCTTCCCCGTGCAGCCTATTCACAGGCACAACCGGTTTTGGGATCTGTGCTTGCCCAGAGAAGGAACATCTCACGGTGCGCATCCTCGGCAGAGCCTGTTCCCGAAAAGGCAAACGTCCGGCTCCTTGTCCCACACGGAAGGGGGCAGCCCAGAAAGCTGTTGCTGGTCTTCACCTTCCCCCTGCAGCCTATTCACAGGCACAACAGGTTTGGGGATCTGTGCTTGCCCAGAGAAGGAACATCTCACGGTGCGCATCCTCGGCAGATCCTATTCCCGAAAAGGCAAACGTCCGGCTCCTTGTCCCACACAGAAGGTGGCAGCCCTGAAAGCTGTTCCTGGTCTTCACCTTCCCCCTGCAGCCTATTCACAGGCACAACAGGTTCTGGGATCTGTGCTTGCCCAGAGAAGGAACATCTCACGGTGCGCATCCTCGGCAGAGCCTGTTCCCGAAAAGGCAAACGTCCGGCTCCTTGTCCCAGACGGAAGGTGGCAGCCCGGAAAGCTCTTGCTGGTCTTCACCTTCCCCGTGCAGCCTAGTCACAGGCACAACAGGTTTTGGGATCTGTGCTTGCCCAGAGAAGGAACATCTCACGGTGCGCATCCTCGGCAGAGCCTGTTCCCGAAAAGGCAAACGTCCGGCTCCTTGTCCCACACGGAAGGGGGCAGCCCTGAAAGCTCTTGCTGGTCTTCACCTTCCCCCTGCAGCCTAGTCACAGGCACAACCGCACTGGGAATCTCTGCTTTCCCAAAGACGCAATCTCTCACGGTGCGCATCCTCGGCAGAGCCTGTTCCCGAAAAGGCAAACGTCCGGCTCCTTGTCCCACACGGAAGGGGGCAGCCCTGAAAGCTGTTGCTGGTCTTCACCTTCCCCTTGCAGCCTAGTCACAGGCACAACCGGTTTTGGGATCTGTGCTTGCCCAGAGAAGGAACATCTCACGGTGCGCATCCTCGGCAGAGCCTATTCCCGAAAAGGCAAACGTCCGGCTCCTTGTCCCACACAGAAGGTGGCAGCCCGGAAAGCTCTTGCTAGTCTTCACCTTCCCCCTGCAGCCTATTCACAGGCACAACAGGTTCTGGGATCTGTGCTTGCCCAGAGAAGGAACATCTCACGGTGCGCATCCTCGGCAGAGCCTGTTCCCGAAAAGGCAAACGTCCGGCTCCTTGTCCCACACGGAAGGTGGCAGCCCGGAAAGCTCTTGCTGGTCTTCACCTTCCCCGTGCAGCCTAGTCACAGGCACAACAGGTTTTGGGATCTGTGCTTGCCCAGAGAAGGAACATCTCACGGTGCGCATCCTCGGCAGAGCCTGTTCCCGAAAAGGCAAACGTCCGGCTCCTTGTCCCACACGGAAGGGGGCAGGCCTGAAAGCTCTTGCTGGTCTTCACCTTCCCCCTGCAGCCTATTCACAGGCACAACCGCACGGGGAATCTCTGCTTTCCCAAAGACGCAATCTCTCACGGTGCGCATCCTCGGCAGAGCCTGTTCCCGAAAAGGCAAACGTCCGGCTCCTTGTCCCAGACGGAAGGTGGCAGCCCGGAAAGCTCTTGCTGGTCTTCACCTTCCCCCTGCAGCCTAGTCACAGGCACAACAGGTTTTGGGATCTGTGCTTGCCCAGAGAAGGAACATCTCACGGTGCGCATCCTCGGCAGAGCCTGTTCCCGAAAAGGCAAACGTCCGGCTCCTTGTCCCACACGGAAGGGGGCAGCCCTGAAAGGTCTTGCTGGTCTTCACCTTCCCCGTGCAGCCTAGTCACAGGCACAACCGCACTGGGAATCTCTGCTTTCCCAAAGACGCAATCTCTCACGGTGCGCATCCTCGGCAGAGCCTGTTCCCGAAAAGGCAAACGTCCGGCTCCTGGTCCCACACGGAAGGTGGCAGCCCGGAAAGCTCTTGCTGGTCTTCACCTTCCCCCTGCAGCCTAGTCACAGGCACAACAGCTTTTGGGATCTGTGCTTGCCCAGAGAAGGAACATCTCACGGTGCGCATCCTCGGCAGAGCCTGTTCCCGAAAAGGCAAACGTCCGGCTCCTTGTCCCACACGGAAGGAGGCAGCCCCTGAAAGCTCTTGCTGGTCTTCACCTTCCCCCTGCAGCCTATTCACAGGCAGAACAGCTTTTAGGATCTGTGCTTGCCCAGAGAAGGAACATCTCACGGTGCGCATCCTCGGCAGAGCCTGTTCCCGAAAAAGCAAACGTCCGGCTCCTTGTCCCACACGGAAGGTGGCAGCCCTGAAAGCTCTTGCTGGTCTTCACCTTCCCCGTGCAGCCTAGTCACAGGCACAACAGGTTTTGGGATCTGTGCTTGCCCAGAGAAGGAACATCTCACGGTGCGCATCCTCGGCAGAGCCTGTTCCCGAAAAGGCAAACGTCCGGCTCCTTGTCCCACATGGAAGGGGGCAGCCCCTGAAAGCTGTTGCTGGTCTTCACCTTCCCCGTGCAGCCTAGTCACAGGCACAACCGCACTGGGAATCTCTGCTTTCCCAAAGACGCAATCTCTCACGGTGCGCATCCTCGGCAGAGCCTGTTCCCGAAAAGGCAAACGTCCGGCTCATTGTCCCACACGGAAGGTGGCAGCCCGGAAAGCTCTTGCTGGTCTTCACCTTCCCCCTGCAGCCTATTCACAGGCACAACAGGTTTTGGGATCTGTGCTTGCCCAGAGAAGGAACATCTCACGGTGCGCATCCTCGGCAGAGCCTGTTCCCGAAAAGGCAAACGTCCGGCTCCTTGTCCCACACGGAAGGGGGCAGCCCCTGAAAGCTGTTGCTGGTCTTCACCTTCCCCGTGCAGCCTAGTCACATGCACAACCGCACTGGGAATCTCTGCTTTCCCAAAGACGCAATCTCTCACGGTGCGCATCCTCGGCAGAGCCTGTTCCCGAAAAGGCAAACGTCCGGCTCCTTGTCCCACACAGAAGGTGGCAGCCCTGAAAGCTCTTGCTAGTCTTCACCTTCCCCCTGCAGCCTATTCACAGGCACAACAGGTTTTGGGATCTGTGCTTGCCCAGAGAAGGAACATCTCACGGTGCGCATCCTCGGCAGAGCCTGTTCCCGAAAAGGCAAACGTCCGGCTCCTTGTCCCACACGGAAGGTGGCAGCCCTGAAAGCTGTTGCTGGTCTTCACCTTCCCCGTGCAGCCTATTCACAGGCACAACAGGTTTGGGGATCTGTGCTTGCCCAGAGAAGGAACATCTCACGGTGCGCATCCTCGGCAGAGCCTGTTCCCGAAAAGGCAAACGTCCGGCTCCTTGTCCCACACGGAAGGTGGCAGCCCGGAAAGCTCTTGCTGGTGTTCACCTTCCCCCTGCAGCCTATTCACAGGCACAACAGGTTTTGGGATCTGTGCTTGCCCAGAGAAGGAACATCTCACGGTGCGCATCCTCGGCAGAGCCTGTTCCCGAAAAGGCAAACGTCCGGCTCATTGTCCCACACGGAAGGTGGCAGCCCGGAAAGCTCTTGCTGGTCTTCACCTTCCCCCTGCAGCCTATTCACAGGCACAACAGGTTTTGGGATCTGTGCTTGCCCAGAGAAGGAACATCTCACGGTGCGCATCCTCGGCAGAGCCTGTTCCCGAAAAGGCAAACGTCCGGCTCCTTGTCCCACACGGAAGGTGGCAGCCCGGAAAGATCTTGCTGGTTCACCTTCCCCCTGCAGCCTATTCACAGGCACAACCGGTTTTGGGATCTGTGCTTGCCCAGAGAAGGAACATCTCACGGTGCGCACCCTCGGCAGAGCCTGTTCCCGAAAAGGCAAACGTCCGGCTCCTTGTCCCACACGGAAGGTGGCAGCCCGGAAAGCTCTTGCTGGTCTTCACCTTCCCCGTGCAGCCTAGTCACAGGCACAACAGGTTTTGGGATCTGTGCTTGCCCAGAGAAGGAACATCTCACGGTGCGCACCCTCGGCAGAGCCTGTTCCCGAAAAGGCAAACGTCCGGCTCCTTGTCCCACACAGAAGGTGGCAGCCCTGAAAGCTGTTCCTGGTCTTCACCTTCCCCCTGCAGCCTATTCACAGGCACAACAGGTTTTGGGATCTGTGCTTGCCCAGAGAAGGAACATCTCACGGTGCGCATCCTCGGCAGAGCCTGTTCCCGAAAAGGCAAATGTCCGGCTCCTTGTCCCACACGGAAGGTGGCAGCCCGGAAAGCTCTTGCTGGTCTTCACCTTCCCTGTGCAGCCTAGTCACAGGCACAACAGGTTTTGGGATCTGTGCTTGCCCAGAGAAGGAACATCTCACGGTGCGCATCCTCGGCAGAGCCTGTTCCCGAAAAGGCAAACGTCCGGCTCCTTGTCCCACACGGAAGGGGGCAGCCCTGAAAGCTGTTGCTGGTCTTCACCTTCCCCGTGCAGCCTATTCACAGGCACAACCGGTTTTGGGATCTGTGCTTGCCCAGAGAAGGAACATCTCACGGTGCGCATCCTCGGCAGAGCCTGTTCCCGAAAAGGCAAACGTCCGGCTCCTTGTCCCACACGGAAGGGGGCAGCCCAGAAAGCTGTTGCTGGTCTTCACCTTCCCCCTGCAGCCTATTCACAGGCACAACAGGTTTGGGGATCTGTGCTTGCCCAGAGAAGGAACATCTCACGGTGCGCATCCTCGGCAGATCCTATTCCCGAAAAGGCAAACGTCCGGCTCCTTGTCCCACACAGAAGGTGGCAGCCCTGAAAGCTGTTCCTGGTCTTCACCTTCCCCCTGCAGCCTATTCACAGGCACAACAGGTTCTGGGATCTGTGCTTGCCCAGAGAAGGAACATCTCACGGTGCGCATCCTCGGCAGAGCCTGTTCCCGAAAAGGCAAACGTCCGGCTCCTTGTCCCAGACGGAAGGTGGCAGCCCGGAAAGCTCTTGCTGGTCTTCACCTTCCCCGTGCAGCCTAGTCACAGGCACAACAGGTTTTGGGATCTGTGCTTGCCCAGAGAAGGAACATCTCACGGTGCGCATCCTCGGCAGAGCCTGTTCCCGAAAAGGCAAACGTCCGGCTCCTTGTCCCACACGGAAGGGGGCAGCCCTGAAAGCTCTTGCTGGTCTTCACCTTCCCCCTGCAGCCTAGTCACAGGCACAACCGCACTGGGAATCTCTGCTTTCCCAAAGACGCAATCTCTCACGGTGCGCATCCTCGGCAGAGCCTGTTCCCGAAAAGGCAAACGTCCGGCTCCTTGTCCCACACGGAAGGGGGCAGCCCTGAAAGCTGTTGCTGGTCTTCACCTTCCCCTTGCAGCCTAGTCACAGGCACAACCGGTTTTGGGATCTGTGCTTGCCCAGAGAAGGAACATCTCACGGTGCGCATCCTCGGCAGAGCCTATTCCCGAAAAGGCAAACGTCCGGCTCCTTGTCCCACACAGAAGGTGGCAGCCCGGAAAGCTCTTGCTAGTCTTCACCTTCCCCCTGCAGCCTATTCACAGGCACAACAGGTTCTGGGATCTGTGCTTGCCCAGAGAAGGAACATCTCACGGTGCGCATCCTCGGCAGAGCCTGTTCCCGAAAAGGCAAATGTCCGGCTCCTTGTCCCACACGGAAGGTGGCAGCCCGGAAAGCTCTTGCTGGTCTTCACCTTCCCCGTGCAGCCTATTCACAGGCACAACAGGTTTTGGGATCTGTGCTTGCCCAGAGAAGGAACATCTCACGGTGCGCATCCTCGGCAGAGCCTGTTCCCGAAAAGGCAAACGTCCGGCTCCTTGTCCCACACGGAAGGGGGCAGCCCTGAAAGCTCTTGCTGGTCTTCACCTTCCCCCTGCAGCCTATTCACAGGCACAACCGCACGGGGAATCTCTGCTTTCCCAAAGACGCAATCTCTCACGGTGCGCATCCTCGGCAGAGCCTGTTCCCGAAAAGGCAAACGTCCGGCTCCTTGTCCCAGACGGAAGGTGGCAGCCCGGAAAGCTCTTGCTGGTCTTCACCTTCCCCCTGCAGCCTAGTCACAGGCACAACAGGTTTTGGGATCTGTGCTTGCCCAGAGAAGGAACATCTCACGGTGCGCATCCTCGGCAGAGCCTGTTCCCGAAAAGGCAAACGTCCGGCTCCTTGTCCCACACGGAAGGGGGCAGCCCTGAAAGGTCTTGCTGGTCTTCACCTTCCCCCTGCAGCCTAGTCACAGGCACAACCGCACTGGGAATCTCTGCTTTCCCAAAGACGCAATCTCTCACGGTGCGCATCCTCGGCAGAGCCTGTTCCCGAAAAGGCAAACGTCCGGCTCCTGGTCCCACACGGAAGGTGGCAGCCCGGAAAGCTCTTGCTGGTCTTCACCTTCCCCCTGCAGCCTAGTCACAGGCACAACAGCTTTTGGGATCTGTGCTTGCCCAGAGAAGGAACATCTCACGGTGCGCATCCTCGGCAGAGCCTGTTCCCGAAAAGGCAAACGTCCGGCTCCTTGTCCCACACGGAAGGAGGCAGCCCCTGAAAGCTGTTGCTGGTCTTCACCTTCCCCCTGCAGCCTATTCACAGGCAGAACAGCTTTTAGGATCTGTGCTTGCCCAGAGAAGGAACATCTCACGGTGCGCATCCTCGGCAGAGCCTGTTCCCGAAAAGGCAAACGTCCGGCTCCTTGTCCCACACGGAAGGGGCCAGCCCAGAAAGCTGTTGCTGGTCTTCACCTTCCCCCTGCAGCCTATTCACAGGCACAACAGGTTTGGGGATCTGTGCTTGCCCAGAGAAGGAACATCTCACGGTGCGCATCCTCGGCAGAGCCTGTTCCCGAAAAGGCAAACGTCCGGCTCCTTGTCCCACACGGAAGGGGGCAGCCCTGAAAGCTCTTGCTGGTCTTCACCTTCCCCCTGCAGCCTATTCACAGGCACAACAGGTTCTGGGATCTGTGCTTGCCCAGAGAAGGAACATCTCACGGTGCGCATCCTCGGCAGAGCCTGTTCCCGAAAAGGCAAATGTCCGGCTCCTGGTCCCACACGGAAGGTGGCAGCCCGGAAAGCTCTTGCTGGTCTTCACCTTCCCCGTGCAGCCTAGTCACAGGCACAACAGGTTGTGGGATCTGTGCTTGCCCAGAGAAGGAACATCTCACGGTGCGCATCCTCGGCAGAGCCTGTTCCCGAAAAGGCAAACGTCCGGCTCCTTGTCCCACACGGAAGGGGGCAGCCCTGAAAGCTCTTGCTGGTCTTCACCTTCCCCCTGCAGCCTAGTCACAGGCACAACCGCACGGGGAATCTCTGCTTTCCCAAAGACGCAATCTCTCACGGTGCGCATCCTCGGCAGAGCCTGTTCCCGAAAAGGCAAACGTCCGGCTCCTTGTCCCACACGGAAGGTGGCAGCCCTGAAAGCTCTTGCTGGTCTTCACCTTCCCCGTGCAGCCTAGTCACAGGCACAACAGCTTTTGGGATCTGTGCTTGCCCAGAGAAGGAACATCTCACGGTGCGCATCCTCGGCAGAGCCTGTTCCCGAAAAGGCAAACGTCCGGCTCCTTGTCCCACACGGAAGGGGGCAGCCCCTGAAAGCTGTTGCTGGTCTTCACCTTCCCCGTGCAGCCTAGTCACAGGCACAACCGCACTGGGAATCTCTGCTTTCCCAAAGACGCAATCTCTCACGGTGCGCATCCTCGGCAGAGCCTGTTCCCGAAAAGGCAAACGTCCGGCTCCTTGTCCCACACGGAAGGGGGCAGCCCTGAAAGCTGTTGCTGGTCTTCACCTTCCCCGTGCAGCCTAGTCACAGGCACAACCGGTTTTGGGATCTGTGCTTGCCCAGAGAAGGAACATCTCACGGTGCGCATCCTCGGCAGAGCCTATTCCCGAAAAGGCAAACATCCGGCTCCTTGTCCCACACAGAAGGTGGCAGCCCGGAAAGCTCTTGCTGGTCTTCACCTTCCCCGTGCAGCCTAGTCACAGGCACAACAGCTTTTGGGATCTGTGCTTGCCCAGAGAAGGAACATCTCACGGTGCGCATCCTCGGCAGAGCCTGTTCCCGAAAAGGCAAACGTCCGGCTCCTTGTCCCACACGGAAGGGGGCAGCCCTGAAAGCTCTTGCTGGTCTTCACCTTCCCCGTGCAGCCTAGTCACAGGCACAACCGCACTGGGAATCTCTGCTTTCCCAAAGACGCAATCTCTCACGGTGCGCATCCTCGGCAGAGCCTGTTCCCGAAAAGGCAAACGTCCGGCTCCTTGTCCCACACGGAAGGTGGCAGCCCGGAAAGCTCTTGCTGGTCTTCACCTTCCCCCTGCAGCCTAGTCACAGGCACAACAGCTTTTGGGATCTGTGCTTGCCCAGAGAAGGAACATCTCACGGTGCGCATCCTCGGCAGAGCCTGTTCCCGAAAAGGCAAACGTCCGGCTCCTTGTCCCACACGGAAGGAGGCAGCCCCTGAAAGCTGTTGCTGGTCTTCACCTTCCCCGTGCAGCCTAGTCACAGGCACAACCGCACTGGGAATCTCTGCTTTCCCAAAGACGCAATCTTTCACGGTGCGCATCCTCGGCAGAGCCTGTTCCCGAAAAGGCAAACGTCCGGCTCCTTGTCCCACACGGAAGGGGGCAGCCCTGAAAGCTGTTGCTGGTCTTCACCTTCCCCCTGCAGCCTAGTCAAAGGCACAACAGCTTTTGGGATCTGTGCTTGCCCAGAGAAGGAACATCTCACGGTGCGCATCCTCGGCAGAGCCTGTTCCCGAAAAGGCAAACGTCCGGCTCCTTGTCCCACACGGAAGGGGGCAGCCCTGAAAGCTCTTGCTGGTCTTCACCTTCCCCCTGCAGCCTATTCACAGGCACAACCGCACGGGGAATCTCTGCTTTCCCAAAGACGCAATCTCTCACGGTGCGCATCCTCGGCAGAGCCTGTTCCCGAAAAGGCAAACGTCCGGCTCCTTGTCCCACACGGAAGGTGGCAGCCCGGAAAGCTCTTGCTGGTCTTCACCTTCCCCGTGCAGCCTAGTCACAGGCACAACAGGTTTTGGGATCTGTGCTTGCCCAGAGAAGGAACATCTCACGGTGCGCATCCTCGGCAGAGCCTGTTCCCGAAAAGGCAAACGTCCGGCTCCTTGTCCCACACGGAAGGGGGCAGCCCTGAAAGCTCTTGCTGGTCTTCACCTTCCCCGTGCAGCCTAGTCACAGGCACAACCGCACTGGGAATCTCTGCTTTCCCAAAGACGCAATCTCTCACGGTGCGCATCCTCGGCAGAGCCTGTTCCCGAAAAGGCAAACGTCCGGCTCCTGGTCCCACACGGAAGGTGGCAGCCCGGAAAGCTCTTGCTGGTCTTCACCTTCCCCGTGCAGCCTAGTCACAGGCACAACAGCTTTTGGGATCTGTGCTTGCCCAGAGAAGGAACATCTCACGGTGCGCATCCTCGGCAGAGCCTGTTCCCGAAAAGGCAAACGTCCGGCTCCTTGTCCCACACGGAAGGAGGCAGCCCCTGAAAGCTGTTGCTGGTCTTCACCTTCCCCGTGCAGCCTAGTCACAGGCACAACAGCTTTTAGGATCTGTGCTTGCCCAGAGAAGGAACATCTCACGGTGCGCATCCTCGGCAGAGCCTGTTCCCGAAAAGGCAAACGTCCGGCTCCTTGTCCCACACGGAAGGTGGCAGCCCTGAAAGCTCTTGCTGGTCTTCACCTTCCCCGTGCAGCCTAGTCACAGGCACAACAGGTTTTGGGATCTGTGCTTGCCCAGAGAAGGAACATCTCACGGTGCGCATCCTCGGCAGAGCCTGTTCCCGAAAAGGCAAACGTCCGGCTCCTTGTCCCACACGGAAGGGGGCAGCCCCTGAAAGCTGTTGCTGGTCTTCACCTTCCCCGTGCAGCCTAGTCACAGGCACAACCGCACTGGGAATCTCTGCTTTCCCAAAGACGCAATCTCTCACGGTGCGCATCCTCGGCAGAGCCTGTTCCCGAAAAGGCAAACGTCCGGCTCCTTGTCCCACACGGAAGGGGGCAGCCCTGAAAGCTCTTGCTGGTCTTCACCTTCCCCCTGCAGCCTATTCACAGGCACAACCGCACGGGGAATCTCTGCTTTCCCAAAGACGCAATCTCTCACGGTGCGCATCCTCGGCAGAGCCTGTTCCCGAAAAGGCAAACGTCCGGCTCCTTGTCCCACACGGAAGGAGGCAGCCCCTGAAAGCTGTTGCTGGTCTTCACCTTCCCCCTGCAGCCTATTCACAGGCAGAACAGTTTTTAGGATATGTGCTTGCCCAGAGAAGGAACATCTCACGGTGCGCATCCTCGGCAGAGCCTGTTCCCGAAAAAGCAAACGTCCGGCTCCTTGTCCCACACGGAAGGTGGCAGCCCTGAAAGCTCTTGCTGGTCTTCACCTTCCCCGTGCAGCCTAGTCACAGGCACAACAGGTTTTGGGATCTGTGCTTGCCCAGAGAAGGAACATCTCACGGTGCGCATCCTCGGCAGAGCCTGTTCCCGAAAAGGCAAACGTCCGGCTCCTTGTCCCACACGGAAGGGGGCAGCCCCTGAAAGCTGTTGCTGGTCTTCACCTTCCCCGTGCAGCCTAGTCACAGGCACAACCGCACTGGGAATCTCTGCTTTCCCAAAGACGCAATCTCTCACGGTGCGCATCCTCGGCAGAGCCTGTTCCCGAAAAGGCAAACGTCCGGCTCCTTGTCCCACACGGAAGGTGGCAGCCCTGAAAGCTGTTGCTGGTCTTCACCTTCCCCATGCAGCCTAGTCACAGGCACAACCGGTTTTGGGATCTGTGCTTGCCCAGAGAAGGAACATCTCACGGTGCGCATCCTCGGCAGAGCCTGTTCCCGAAAAGGCAAACGTCCGGCTCCTTGTCCCACACGGAAGGGGGCAGCCCTGAAAGGTCTTGCTGGTCTTCACCTTCCCCGTGCAGCCTAGTCACAGGCACAACCGCACTGGGAATCTCTGCTTTCCCAAAGACGCAATCTCTCACGGTGCGCATCCTCGGCAGAGCCTGTTCCCGAAAAGGCAAACGTCCGGCTCCTTGTCCCACACGGAAGGTGGCAGCCCGGAAAGCTCTTGCTGGTCTTCACCTTCCCCGTGCAGCCTAGTCACAGGCACAACCGCACTGGGAATCTCTGCTTTCCCAAAGACGCAATCTCTCACGGTGCGCATCCTCGGCAGAGCCTGTTCCCGAAAAGGCAAACGTCCGGCTCCTTGTCCCACACGGAAGGTGGCAGCCCGGAAAGCTCTTGCTGGTCTTCACCTTCCCCCTGCAGCCTAGTCACAGGCACAACAGCTTTTGGGATCTGTGCTTGCCCAGAGAAGGAACATCTCACGGTGCGCATCCTCGGCAGAGCCTGTTCCCGAAAAGGCAAAAGTCCGGCTCCTTGTCCCACACGGAAGGAGGCAGCCCCTGAAAGCTGTTGCTGGTCTTCACCTTCCCCCTGCAGCCTATTCACAGGCAGAACAGTTTTTAGGATATGTGCTTGCCCAGAGAAGGAACATCTCACGGTGCGCATCCTCGGCAGAGCCTGTTCCCGAAAAAGCAAACGTCCGGCTCCTTGTCCCACACGGAAGGGGGCAGCCCTGAAAGCTCTTGCTGGTCTTCACCTTCCCCGTGCAGCCTAGTCACAGGCACAACAGGTTTTGGGATCTGTGCTTGCCCAGAGAAGGAACATCTCACGGTGCGCATCCTCGGCAGAGCCTGTTCCCGAAAAGGCAAACGTCCGGCTCCTTGTCCCACACGGAAGGGGGCAGCCCTGAAAGCTGTTGCTGGTCTTCACCTTCCCCCTGCAGCCTAGTCACAGGCACAACAGCTTTTGGGATCTGTGCTTGCCCAGAGAAGGAACATCTCACGGTGCGCATCCTCGGCAGAGCCTGTTCCCGAAAAGGCAAACGTCCGGCTCCTTGTCCCACACGGAAGGAGGCAGCCCCTGAAAGCTGTTGCTGGTCTTCACCTTCCCCCTGCAGCCTATTCACAGGCAGAACAGCTTTTAGGATCTGTGCTTGCCCAGAGAAGGAACATCTCACGGTGCGCATCCTCGGCAGAGCCTGTTCCCGAAAAGGCAAACGTCCGGCTCCTTGTCCCACACGGAAGGGGGCAGCCCTGAAAGCTCTTGCTGGTCTTCACCTTCCCCGTGCAGCCTAGTCACAGGCACAACAGGTTTTGGGATCTGTGCTTGCCCAGAGAAGGAACATCTCACGGTGCGCATCCTCGGCAGAGCCTGTTCCCGAAAAAGCAAACGTCCGGATCCTTGTCCCACACGGAAGGTGGCAGCCCTGAAAGCTCTTGCTGGTCTTCACCTTCCCCGTGCAGCCTAGTCACAGGCACAACAGGTTTTGGGATCTGTGCTTGCCCAGAGAAGGAACATCTCACGGTGCGCATCCTCGGCAGAGCCTGTTCCCGAAAAGGCAAACGTCCGGCTCCTTGTCCCACACGGAAGGGGGCAGCCCTGAAAGCTCTTGCTGGTCTTCACCTTCCCCCTGCAGCCTATTCACAGGCACAACCGCACGGGGAATCTCTGCTTTCCCAAAGACGCAATCTCTCACGGTGCGCATCCTCGGCAGAGCCTGTTCCCGAAAAGGCAAACGTCCGGCTCCTTGTCCCACACGGAAGGTGGCAGCCCGGAAAGCTCTTGCTGGTCTTCACCTTCCCCGTGCAGCCTAGTCACAGGCACAACAGGTTTTGGGATCTGTGCTTGCCCAGAGAAGGAACATCTCACGGTGCGCATCCTCGGCAGAGCCTGTTCCCGAAAAGGCAAACGTCCGGCTCCTTGTCCCACACGGAAGGGGGCAGCCCTGAAAGGTCTTGCTGGTCTTCACCTTCCCCGTGCAGCCTAGTCACAGGCACAACCGCACTGGGAATCTCTGCTTTCCCAAAGACGCAATCTCTCACGGTGCGCATCCTCGGCAGAGCCTGTTCCCGAAAAGGCAAACGTCCGGCTCCTTGTCCCACACGGAAGGTGGCAGCCCGGAAAGCTCTTGCTGGTCTTCACCTTCCCCGTGCAGCCTAGTCACAGGCACAACCGCACTGGGTATCTCTGCTTTCCCAAAGACGCAATCTCTCACGGTGCGCATCCTCGGCAGAGCCTGTTCCCGAAAAGGCAAACGTCCGGCTCCTTGTCCCACACGGAAGGTGGCAGCCCGGAAAGCTCTTGCTGGTCTTCACCTTCCCCCTGCAGCCTAGTCACAGGCACAACAGCTTTTGGGATCTGTGCTTGCCCAGAGAAGGAACATCTCACGGTGCGCATCCTCGGCAGAGCCTGTTCCCGAAAAGGCAAACGTCCGGCTCCTTCTCCCACACGGAAGGAGGCAGCCCCTGAAAGCTGTTGCTGGTCTTCACCTTCCCCCTGCAGCCTATTCACAGGCAGAACAGTTTTTAGGATATGTGCTTGCCCAGAGAAGGAACATCTCACGGTGCGCATCCTCGGCAGAGCCTGTTCCCGAAAAAGCAAACGTCCGGCTCCTTGTCCCACACGGAAGGTGGCAGCCCTGAAAGCTCTTGCTGGTCTTCACCTTCCCCGTGCAGCCTAGTCACAGGCACAACAGGTTTTGGGATCTGTGCTTGCCCAGAGAAGGAACATCTCACGGTGCGCATCCTCGGCAGAGCCTGTTCCCGAAAAGGCAAACGTCCGGCTCCTTGTCCCACACGGAAGGGGGCAGCCCCTGAAAGCTGTTGCTGGTCTTCACCTTCCCCGTGCAGCCTAGTCACAGGCACAACCGCACTGGGAATCTCTGCTTTCCCAAAGACGCAATCTCTCACGGTGCGCATCCTCGGCAGAGCCTGTTCCCGAAAAGGCAAACGTCCGGCTCCTTGTCCCACACGGAAGGGGGCAGCCCTGAAAGCTGTTGCTGGTCTTCACCTTCCCCCTGCAGCCTAGTCACAGGCACAACAGCTTTTGGGATCTGTGCTTGCCCAGAGAAGGAACATCTCACGGTGCGCATCCTCGGCAGAGCCTGTTCCCGAAAAGGCAAACGTCCGGCTCCTTGTCCCACACGGAAGGAGGCAGCCCCTGAAAGCTGTTGCTGGTCTTCACCTTCCCCCTGCAGCCTATTCACAGGCAGAACAGCTTTTAGGATCTGTGCTTGCCCAGAGAAGGAACATCTCACGGTGCGCATCCTCGGCAGAGCCTGTTCCCGAAAAGGCAAACGTCCGGCTCCTTGTCCCACACGGAAGGGGGCAGCCCTGAAAGCTCTTGCTGGTCTTCACCTTCCCCGTGCAGCCTAGTCACAGGCACAACAGGTTTTGGGATCTGTGCTTGCCCAGAGAAGGAACATCTCACGGTGCGCATCCTCGGCAGAGCCTGTTCCCGAAAAGGCAAACGTCCGGCTCCTTGTCCCACACGGAAGGGGGCAGCCCCTGAAAGCTGTTGCTGGTCTTCACCTTCCCCGTGCAGCCTAGTCACAGGCACAACCGCACTGGGAATCTCTGCTTTCCCAAAGACGCAATCTCTCACGGTGCGCATCCTCGGCAGAGCCTGTTCCCGAAAAGGCAAACGTCCGGCTCCTTGTCCCACACGGAAGGGGGCAGCCCTGAAAGCTGTTGCTGGTCTTCACCTTCCCCGTGCAGCCTAGTCACAGGCACAACCGGTTTTGGGATCTGTGCTTGCCCAGAGAAGGAACATCTCACGGTGCGCATCCTCGGCAGAGCCTGTTCCCGAAAAGGCAAACGTCCGGCTCCTTCTCCCACACGGAAGGAGGCAGCCCCTGAAAGCTGTTGCTGGTCTTCACCTTCCCCCTGCAGCCTATTCACAGGCAGAACAGTTTTTAGGATATGTGCTTGCCCAGAGAAGGAACATCTCACGGTGCGCATCCTCGGCAGAGCCTGTTCCCGAAAAGGCAAACGTCCGGCTCCTTGTCCCACACGGAAGGGGGCAGCCCCTGAAAGCTGTTGCTGGTCTTCACCTTCCCCGTGCAGCCTAGTCACAGGCACAACCGCACTGGGAATCTCTGCTTTCCCAAAGACGCAATCTCTCACGGTGCGCATCCTCGGCAGAGCCTGTTCCCGAAAAGGCAAACGTCCGGCTCCTTGTCCCACACGGAAGGGGGCAGCCCTGAAAGCTGTTGCTGGTCTTCACCTTCCCCCTGCAGCCTAGTCACAGGCACAACAGCTTTTGGGATCTGTGCTTGCCCAGAGAAGGAACATCTCACGGTGCGCATCCTCGGCAGAGCCTGTTCCCGAAAAGGCAAACGTCCGGCTCCTTGTCCCACACGGAAGGAGGCAGCCCCTGAAAGCTGTTGCTGGTCTTCACCTTCCCCCTGCAGCCTATTCACAGGCAGAACAGCTTTTAGGATCTGTGCTTGCCCAGAGAAGGAACATCTCACGGTGCGCATCCTCGGCAGAGCCTGTTCCCGAAAAGGCAAACGTCCGGCTCCTTGTCCCACACGGAAGGTGGCAGCCCTGAAAGCTCTTGCTGGTCTTCACCTTCCCCCTGCAGCCTAGTCACAGGCACAACAGGTTTTGGGATCTGTGCTTGCCCAGAGAAGGAACATCTCACGGTGCGCATCCTCGGCAGAGCCTGTTCCCGAAAAGGCAAACGTCCGGCTCCTTGTCCCACACGGAAGGGGGCAGTCCCTGAAAGCTGTTGCTGGTCTTCACCTTCCCCGTGCAGCCTAGTCACAGGCACAACCGCACTGGGAATCTCTGCTTTCCCAAAGACGCAATCTCTCACGGTGCGCATCCTCGGCAGAGCCTGTTCCCGAAAAGGCAAACGTCCGGCTCCTTGTCCCACACGGAAGGGGGCAGCCCTGAAAGCTGTTGCTGGTCTTCACCTTCCCCGTGCAGCCTAGTCACAGGCACAACCGGTTTTGGGATCTGTGCTTGCCCAGAGAAGGAACATCTCACGGTGCGCATCCTCGGCAGAGCCTATTCCCGAAAAGGCAAACGTCCGGCTCCTTGTCCCACACAGAAGGTGGCAGCCCGGAAAGCTTTTGCTGGTCTTCACCTTCCCCCTGCAGCCTATTCACAGGCACAACAGGTTGTGGGATCTGTGCTTGCCCAGAGAAGGAACATCTCACGGTGCGCATCCTCGGCAGAGCCTGTTCCCGAAAAGGCAAACGTCCGGCTCCTTCTCCCACACGGAAGGGGGCAGCCCTGAAAGGTCTTGCTGGTCTTCACCTTCCCCGTGCAGCCTAGTCACAGGCACAACCGCACTGGGAATCTCTGCTTTCCCAAAGACGCAATCTCTCACGGTGCGCATCCTCGGCAGAGCCTGTTCCCGAAAAGGCAAACGTCCGGCTCCTGGTCTCACACGGAACGTGGCAGCCCGGAAAGCTCTTGCTGGTCTTCACCTTCCCCGTGCAGCCTAGTCACAGGCACAACAGCTTTTGGGATCTGTGCTTGCCCAGAGAAGGAACATCTCACGGTGCGCATCCTCGGCAGAGCCTGTTCCCGAAAAGGCAAACGTCCGGCTCCTTCTCCCACACGGAAGGAGGCAGCCCCTGAAAGCTGTTGCTGGTCTTCACCTTCCCCCTGCAGCCTATTCACAGGCAGAACAGTTTTTAGGATATGTGCTTGCCCAGAGAAGGAACATCTCACGGTGCGCATCCTCGGCAGAGCCTGTTCCCGAAAAAGCAAACGTCCGGCTCCTTGTCCCACACGGAAGGGGGCAGCCCTGAAAGCTGTTGCTGGTCTTCACCTTCCCCCTGCAGCCTAGTCACAGGCACAACAGGTTTTGGGATCTGTGCTTGCCCAGAGAAGGAACATCTCACGGTGCGCATCCTCGGCAGAGCCTGTTCCCGAAAAGGCAAACGTCCGGCTCCTTGTCCCACACGGAAGGGGGCAGCCCCTGAAAGCTGTTGCTGGTCTTCACCTTCCCCGTGCAGCCTAGTCACAGGCACAACCGCACTGGGAATCTCTGCTTTCCCAAAGACGCAATCTCTCACGGTGCGCATCCTCGGCAGAGCCTGTTCCCGAAAAGGCAAACGTCCGGCTCCTTGTCCCACACGGAAGGGGGCAGCCCTGAAAGCTGTTGCTGGTCTTCACCTTCCCCCTGCAGCCTAGTCACAGGCACAACAGCTTTTGGGATCTGTGCTTGCCCAGAGAAGGAACATCTCACGGTGCGCATCCTCGGCAGAGCCTGTTCCCGAAAAGGCAAACGTCCGGCTCCTTGTCCCACACGGAAGGAGGCAGCCCCTGAAAGCTGTTGCTGGTCTTCACCTTCCCCCTGCAGCCTATTCACAGGCAGAACAGCTTTTAGGATCTGTGCTTGCCCAGAGAAGGAACATCTCACGGTGCGCATCCTCGGCAGAGCCTGTTCCCGAAAAGGCAAACGTCCGGCTCCTTGTCCCACACGGAAGGGGGCAGCCCTGAAAGCTCTTGCTGGTCTTCACCTTCCCCGTGCAGCCTAGTCACAGGCACAACAGGTTTTGGGATCTGTGCTTGCCCAGAGAAGGAACATCTCACGGTGCGCATCCTCGGCAGAGCCTGTTCCCGAAAAGGCAAACGTCCGGCTCCTTGTCCCACACGGAAGGGGGCAGTCCCTGAAAGCGGTTGCTGGTCTTCACCTTCCCCGTGCAGCCTAGTCACAGGCACAACCGCACTGGGAATCTCTGCTTTCCCAAAGACGCAATCTCTCACGGTGCGCATCCTCGGCAGAGCCTGTTCCCGAAAAGGCAAACGTCCGGCTCCTTGTCCCACACGGAAGGGGGCAGCCCTGAAAGCTGTTGCTGGTCTTCACCTTCCCCCTGCAGCCTAGTCACAGGCACAACAGCTTTTGGGATCTGTGCTTGCCCAGAGAAGGAACATCTCACGGTGCGCATCCTCGGCAGAGCCTGTTCCCGAAAAGGCAAATGTCCGGCTCCTTGTCCCACACGGAAGGAGGCAGCCCCTGAAAGCTGTTGCTGGTCTTCACCTTCCCCCTGCAGCCTATTCACAGGCAGAACAGCTTTTAGGATCTGTGCTTGCCCAGAGAAGGAACATCTCACGGTGCGCATCCTCGGCAGAGCCTGTTCCCGAAAAGGCAAACGTCCGGCTCCTTGTCCCACACGGAAGGGGGCAGCCCTGAAAGCTCTTGCTGGTCTTCACCTTCCCCGTGCAGCCTAGTCACAGGCACAACAGGTTTTGGGATCTGTGCTTGCCCAGAGAAGGAACATCTCACGGTGCGCATCCTCGGCAGAGCCTGTTCCCGAAAAGGCAAACGTCCGGCTCCTTGTCCCACACGGAAGGGGGCAGTCCCTGAAAGCTGTTGCTGGTCTTCACCTTCCCCGTGCAGCCTAGTCACAGGCACAACCGCACTGGGAATCTCTGCTTTCCCAAAGACGCAATCTCTCACGGTGCGCATCCTCGGCAGAGCCTGTTCCCGAAAAGGCAAACGTCCGGCTCCTTGTCCCACACGGAAGGGGGCAGCCCTGAAAGCTGTTGCTGGTCTTCACCTTCCCCGTGCAGCCTAGTCACAGGCACAACCGGTTTTGGGATCTGTGCTTGCCCAGAGAAGGAACATCTCACGGTGCGCATCCTCGGCAGAGCCTATTCCCAAAAAGGCAAACGTCCGGCTCCTTGTCCCACACAGAAGGTGGCAGCCCGGAAAGCTTTTGCTGGTCTTCACCTTCCCCCTGCAGCCTATTCACAGGCACAACAGGTTGTGGGATCTGTGCTTGCCCAGAGAAGGAACATCTCACGGTGCGCATCCTCGGCAGAGCCTGTTCCCGAAAAGGCAAACGTCCGGCTCCTTCTCCCACACGGAAGGGGGCAGCCCTGAAAGGTCTTGCTGGTCTTCACCTTCCCCGTGCAGCCTAGTCACAGGCACAACCGCACTGGGAATCTCTGCTTTCCCAAAGACGCAATCTCTCACGGTGCGCATCCTCGGCAGAGCCTGTTCCCGAAAAGGCAAACGTCCGGCTCCTGGTCTCACACGGAACGTGGCAGCCCGGAAAGCTCTTGCTGGTCTTCACCTTCCCCGTGCAGCCTAGTCACAGGCACAACAGCTTTTGGGATCTGTGCTTGCCCAGAGAAGGAACATCTCACGGTGCGCATCCTCGGCAGAGCCTGTTCCCGAAAAGGCAAACGTCCGGCTCCTTGTCCCACACGGAAGGAGGCAGCCCCTGAAAGCTGTTGCTGGTCTTCACCTTCCCCCTGCAGCCTATTCACAGGCAGAACAGCTTTTAGGATCTGTGCTTGCCCAGAGAAGGAACATCTCACGGTGCGCATCCTCGGCAGAGCCTGTTCCCGAAAAGGCAAACGTCCGGCTCCTTGTCCCACACGGAAGGGGGCAGCCCTGAAAGCTGTTGCTGGTCTTCACCTTCCCCGTGCAGCCTAGTCACAGGCACAACCGGTTTTGGGATCTGTGCTTGCCCAGAGAAGGAACATCTCACGGTGCGCATCCTCGGCAGAGCCTGTTCCCGAAAAGGCAAACGTCCGGCTCCTTGTCCCACACGGAAGGGGGCAGCCCTGAAAGGTCTTGCTGGTCTTCACCTTCCCCGTGCAGCCTAGTCACAGGCACAACCGCACTGGGAATCTCTGCTTTCCCAAAGACGCAATCTCTCACGGTGCGCAACCTCGGCAGAGGCTGTTCCCGAAAAGGCAAACGTCCGGCTCCTTGTCCCACACGGAAGGTGGCAGCCCGGAAAGCTCTTGCTGGTCTTCACCTTCCCCCTGCAGCCTAGTCACAGGCACAACAGGTTTTGGGATCTGTGCTTGCCCAGAGAAGGAACATCTCACGGTGCGCATCCTCGGCAGAGCCTGTTCCCGAAAAGGCAAACGTCCGGCTCCTTGTCCCACACGGAAGGAGGCAGCCCCTGAAAGCTGTTGCTGGTCTTCACCTTCCCCCTGCAGCCTATTCACAGGCAGAACAGCTTTTAGGATCTGTGCTTGCCCAGAGAAGGAACATCTCACGGTGCGCATCCTCGGCAGAGCCTGTTCCCGAAAAGGCAAACGTCCGGCTCCTTGTCCCACACGGAAGGTGGCAGCCCTGAAAGCTCTTGCTGGTCTTCACCTTCCCCGTGCAGCCTAGTCACAGGCACAACAGGTTTTGGGATCTGTGCTTGCCCAGAGAAGGAACATCTCACGGTGCGCATCCTCGGCAGAGCCTGTTCCCGAAAAGGCAAACGTCCGGCTCCTGGTCTCACACGGAAGGTGGCAGCCCGGAAAGCTCTTGCTGGTCTTCACCTTCCCCGTGCAGCCTAGTCACAGGCACAACAGCTTTTGGGATCTGTGCTTGCCCAGAGAAGGAACATCTCACGGTGCGCATCCTCGGCAGAGCCTGTTCCCGAAAAGGCAAACGTCCGGCTCCTTGTCCCACACGGAAGGAGGCAGCCCCTGAAAGCTGTTGCTGGTCTTCACCTTCCCCCTGCAGCCTATTCACAGGCAGAACAGCTTTTAGGATCTGTGCTTGCCCAGAGAAGGAACATCTCACGGTGCGCATCCTCGGCAGAGCCTGTTCCCGAAAAGGCAAACGTCCGGCTCCTTGTCCCACACGGAAGGTGGCAGCCCTGAAAGCTCTTGCTGGTCTTCACCTTCCCCGTGCAGCCTAGTCACAGGCACAACAGGTTTTGGGATCTGTGCTTGCCCAGAGAAGGAACATCTCACGGTGCGCATCCTCGGCAGAGCCTGTTCCCGAAAAGGCAAACGTCCGGCTCCTTGTCCCACACGGAAGGGGGCAGCCCCTGAAAGCTGGTGCTGGTCTTCACCTTCCCCGTGCAGCCTAGTCACAGGCACAACCGCACTGGGAATCTCTGCTTTCCCAAAGACGCAATCTCTCACGGTGCGCATCCTCGGCAGAGCCTGTTCCCGAAAAGGCAAACGTCCGGCTCCTTGTCCCACACGGAAGGGGGCAGCCCGGAAAGCTCTTGCTGGTCTTCACCTTCCCCGTGCAGCCTAGTCACAGGCACAACCGGTTTTGGGATCTGTGCTTGCCCAGAGAAGGAACATCTCACGGTGCGCATCCTCGGCAGAGCCTATTCCCGAAAAGGCAAACGTCCGGCTCCTTGTCCCACACAGAAGGTGGCAGCCCGGAAAGCTCTTGCTAGTCTTCACCTTCCCCCTGCAGCCTATTCACAGGCACAACAGGTTTTGGGATCTGTGCTTGCCCAGAGAAGGAACATCTCACGGGGCGCATCCTCGGCAGAGTCTGTTCCCGAAAAAGCAAACGTCCGGCTCCTTGTCCCACACGGAAGGTGGCAGCCCTGAAAGCTCTTGCTGGTCTTCACCTTCCCCGTGCAGCCTAGTCTCAGGCACAACAGGTTTTGGGATCTGTGCTTGCCCAGAGAAGGAACATCTCACGGTGCGCATCCTCGGCAGAGCCTGTTCCCGAAAAGGCAAACGTCCGGCTCCTTGTCCCACACGGAAGGGGGCAGCCCTGAAAGGTCTTGCTGGTCTTCACCTTCCCCGTGCAGCCTAGTCACAGGCACAACCGCACTGGGAATCTCTGCTTTCCCAAAGACGCAATCTCTCACGGTGCGCATCCTCGGCAGAGCCTGTTCCCGAAAAGGCAAACGTCCGGCTCCTTGTCCCACACGGAAGGGGGCAGCCCTGAAAGCTGTTGCTGGTCTTCACCTTCCCCCTGCAGCCTAGTCACAGGCACAACAGGTTTTGGGATCTGTGCTTGCCCAGAGAAGGAACATCTCACGGTGCGCATCCTCGGCAGAGCCTGTTCCCGAAAAGGCAAACGTCCGGCTCCTTCTCCCACACGGAAGGGGGCAGCCCTGAAAGCTCTTGCTGGTCTTCACCTTCCCCCTGCAGCCTAGTCACAGGCACAACCGCACGGGGAATCTCTGCTTTCCCAAAGACGCAATCTCTCACGGTGCGCATCCTCGGCAGAGCCTGTTCCCGAAAAGGCAAACGTCCGGCTCCTTGTCCCACACGGAAGGGGGCAGCCCGGAAAGCTCTTGCTGGTCTTCACCTTCCCCGTGCAGCCTAGTCACAGGCACAACAGGTTTTGGGATCTGTGCTTGCCCAGAGAAGGAACATCTCACGGTGCGCATCCTCGGCAGAGCCTGTTCCCGAAAAGGCAAACGTCCGGCTCCTTGTCCCACACGGAAGGGGGCAGCCCTGAAAGGTCTTGCTGGTCTTCACCTTCCCCGTGCAGCCTAGTCACAGGCACAACCGCACTGGGAATCTCTGCTTTCCCAAAGACGCAATCTCTCACGGTGCGCATCCTCGGCAGAGCCTGTTCCCGAAAAGGCAAACGTCCGGCTCCTTGTCCCACACGGAAGGTGGCAGCCCGGAAAGCTCTTGCTGGTCTTCACCTTCCCCCTGCAGCCTAGTCACAGGCACAACAGGTTGTGGGATCTGTGCTTGCCCAGAGAAGGAACATCTCACGGTGCGCATCCTCGGCAGAGCCTGTTCCCGAAAAGGCAAACGTCCGGCTCCTTGTCCCACACGGAAGGAGGCAGCCCCTGAAAGCTGTTGCTGGTCTTCACCTTCCCCCTGCAGCCTATTCACAGGCAGAACAGCTTTTAGGATCTGTGCTTGCCCAGAGAAGGAACATCTCACGGTGCGCATCCTCGGCAGAGCCTGTTCCCGAAAAGGCAAACGTCCGGCTCCTTGTCCCACACGGAAGGTGGCAGCCCTGAAAGCTCTTGCTGGTCTTCACCTTCCCCGTGCAGCCTAGTCACAGGCACAACAGGTTTTGGGATCTGTGCTTGCCCAGAGAAGGAACATCTCACGGTGCGCATCCTCGGCAGAGCCTGTTCCCGAAAAGGCAAACGTCCGGCTCCTTGTCCCACACGGAAGGTGGCAGCCCGGAAAGCTCTTGCTGGTGTTCACCTTCCCCCTGCAGCCTATTCACAGGCACAACAGGTTGTGGGATCTGTGCTTGCCCAGAGAAGGAACATCTCACGGTGCGCATCCTCGGCAGAGCCTGTTCCCGAAAAGGCAAACGTCCGGCTCCTTGTCCCAGACGGAAGGTGGCAGCCCGGAAAGCTCTTGCTGGTCTTCACCTTCCCCGTGCAGCCTAGTCACAGGCACAACCGCACTGGGAATCTCTGCTTTCCCAAAGACGCAATCTCTCACGGTGCGCATCCTCGGCAGAGCCTGTTCCCGAAAAGGCAAACGTCCGGCTCCTGGTCCCACACGGAAGGTGGCAGCCCGGAAAGCTCTTGCTGGTCTTCACCTTCCCCGTGCAGCCTAGTCACAGGCACAACAGCTTTTGGGATCTGTGCTTGCCCAGAGAAGGAACATCTCACGGTGCGCATCCTCGGCAGAGCCTGTTCCCGAAAAGGCAAACGTCCGGCTCCTTGTCCCACACGGAAGGAGGCAGCCCCTGAAAGCTGTTGCTGGTCTTCACCTTCCCCCTGCAGCCTATTCACAGGCAGAACAGCTTTTAGGATCTGTGCTTGCCCAGAGAAGGAACATCTCACGGTGCGCATCCTCGGCAGAGCCTGTTCCCGAAAAGGCAAACGTCCGGCTCCTGGTCCCACACGGAAGGTGGCAGCCCTGAAAGCTCTTGCTGGTCTTCACCTTCCCCGTGCAGCCTAGTCACAGGCACAACAGGTTGTGGGATCTGTGCTTGCCCAGACAAGGAACATCTCACGGTGCGCATCCTCGGCAGAGCCTGTTCCCGAAAAGGCAAACGTCCGGCTCCTTGTCCCAGACGGAAGGTGGCAGCCCGGAAAGCTCTTGCTGGTCTTCACCTTCCCCGTGCAGCCTAGTCACAGGCACAACCGCACTGGGAATCTCTGCTTTCCCAAAGACGCAATCTCTCACGGTGCGCATCCTCGGCAGAGCCTGTTCCCGAAAAGGCAAACGTCCGGCTCCTTGTCCCACACGGAAGGGGGCAGCCCCTGAAAGCTGTTGCTGGTCTTCACCTTCCCCGTGCAGCCTATTCACAGGCACAACCGCACTGGGAATCTCTGCTTTCCCAAAGACGCAATCTCTCACGGTGCGCATCCTCGGCAGAGCCTGTTCCCGAAAAGGCAAACGTCCGGCTCCTTGTCCCACACGGAAGGGGGCAGCCCGGAAAGCTCTTGCTGGTCTTCACCTTCCCCGTGCAGCCTATTCACAGGCACAACAGGTTTTGGGATCTGTGCTTGCCCAGAGAAGGAACATCTCACGGTGCGCATCCTCGGCAGAGCCTGTTCCCGAAAAGGCAAACGTCCGGCTCCTGGTCCCACACAGAAGGTGGCAGCCCGGAAAGCTCTTGCTAGTCTTCACCTTCCCCCTGCAGCCTATTCACAGGCACAACAGGTTTTGGGATCTGTGCTTGCCCAGAGAAGGAACATCTCACGGTGCGCATCCTCGGCAGAGCCTGTTCCCAAAAAGGCAAACGTCCGGCTCCTTGTCCCACACGGAAGGGGGCAGCCCTGAAAGCTCTTGCTGGTCTTCACCTTCCCCCTGCAGCCTAGTCACAGGCACAACAGGTTTGGGGATCTGTGCTTGCCCAGAGAAGGAACATCTCACGGTGCGCATCCTCGGCAGAGCCTGTTCCCGAAAAGGCAAACGTCCGGCTCCTTGTCCCACACGGAAGGTGGCAGCCCGGAAAGCTCTTGCTGGTGTTCACCTTCCCCCTGCAGCCTATTCACAGGCACAACAGGTTTTGGGATCTGTGCTTGCCCAGAGAAGGAACATCTCACGGTGCGCATCCTCGGCAGAGCCTGTTCCCGAAAAGGCAAACGTCCGGCTCCTTGTCGCACACGGAAGGGGGCAGCCCTGAAAGCTGTTGCTGGTCTTCACCTTCCCCGTGCAGCCTAGTCACAGGCACAACAGGTTTTGGGATCTGTGCTTGCCCAGAGAAGGAACATCTCACGGTGCGCATCCTCGGCAGAGCCTGTTCCCGAAAAGGCAAACGTCCGGCTCCTTGTCCCACACGGAAGGTGGCAGCCCTGAAAGCTGTTGCTGGTCTTCACCTTCCCCGTGCAGCCTATTCACAGGCACAACAGGTTTGGGGATCTGTGCTTGCCCAGAGAAGGAACATCTCACGGTGCGCATCCTCGGCAGAGCCTGTTCCCGAAAAGGCAAACGTCCGGCTCCTTGTCCCACACGGAAGGTGGCAGCCCGGAAAGCTCTTGCTGGTGTTCACCTTCCCCCTGCAGCCTATTCACAGGCACAACAGGTTTTGGGATCTGTGCTTGCCCAGAGAAGGAACATCTCACGGTGCGCATCCTCGGCAGAGCCTGTTCCCGAAAAGGCAAACGTCCGGCTCCTTGTCCCACACGGAAGGTGGCAGCCCGGAAAGCTCTTGCTGGTTCACCTTCCCCCTGCAGCCTATTCACAGGCACAACAGGTTTTGGGATCTGTGCTTGCCCAGAGAAGGAACATCTCACGGTGCGCATCCTCGGCAGAGCCTGTTCCCGAAAAGGCAAACGTCCGGCTCCTTGTCCCACACGGAAGGTGGCAGCCCTGAAAGGTCTTGCTGGTCTTCACCTTCCCCGTGCAGCCTAGTCACAGGCACAACCGCACTGGGAATCTCTGCTTTCCCAAAGACGCAATCTCTCACGGTGCGCATCCTCGGCAGAGCCTGTTCCCGAAAAGGCAAACGTCCGGCTCCTGGTCTCACACGGAAGGTGGCAGCCCGGAAAGCTCTTGCTGGTCTTCACCTTCCCCGTGCAGCCTAGTCACAGGCACAACAGCTTTTGGGATCTGTGCTTGCCCAGAGAAGGAACATCTCACGGTGCGCATCCTCGGCAGAGCCTGTTCCCGAAAAGGCAAACGTCCGGCTCCTTGTCCCACACGGAAGGAGGCAGCCCCTGAAAGCTGTTGCTGGTCTTCACCTTCCCCCTGCAGCCTATTCACAGGCAGAACAGCTTTTAGGATCTGTGCTTGCCCAGAGAAGGAACATCTCACGGTGCGCATCCTCGGCAGAGCCTGTTCCCGAAAAGGCAAACGTCCGGCTCCTTGTCCCACACGGAAGGAGGCAGCCCCTGAAAGCTCTTGCTGGTCTTCACCTTCCCCGTGCAGCCTAGTCACAGGCACAACAGGTTTTGGGATCTGTGCTTGCCCAGAGAAGGAACATCTCACGGTGCGCATCCTCGGCAGAGCCTGTTCCCGAAAAGGCAAACGTCCGGCTCCTTGTCCCACACGGAAGGGGGCAGCCCCTGAAAGCTGTTGCTGGTCTTCACCTTCCCCGTGCAGCCTAGTCACAGGCACAACCGCACTGGGAATCTCTGCTTTCCCAAAGACGCAATCTCTCACGGTGCGCATCCTCGGCAGAGCCTGTTCCCGAAAAGGCAAACGTCCGGCTCCTTGTCCCACACGGAAGGGGGCAGCCCGGAAAGCTCTTGCTGGTCTTCACCTTCCCCGTGCAGCCTAGTCACAGGCACAACCGGTTTTGGGATCTGTGCTTGCCCAGAGAAGGAACATCTCACGGTGCGCATCCTCGGCAGAGCCTATTCCCGAAAAGGCAAATGTCCGGCTCCTTGTCCCACACAGAAGGTGGCAGCCCGGAAAGCTCTTGCTAGTCTTCACCTTCCCCCTGCAGCCTATTCACAGGCACAACAGGTTTTGGGATCTGTGCTTGCCCAGAGAAGGAACATCTCACGGTGCGCATCCTCGGCAGAGCCTGTTCCCGAAAAAGCAAACGTCCGGCTCCTTGTCCCACACGGAAGGTGGCAGCCCGGAAAGCTCTTGCTGGTCTTCACCTTCCCCGTGCAGCCTAGTCACAGGCACAACAGGTTTTGGGATCTGTGCTTGCCCAGAGAAGGAACATCTCACGGTGCGCATCCTCGGCAGAGCCTGTTCCCGAAAAGGCAAACGTCCGGCTCCTTGTCCCACACGGAAGGGGGCAGCCCTGAAAGGTCTTGCTGGTCTTCACCTTCCCCGTGCAGCCTAGTCACAGGCACAACCGCACTGGGAATCTCTGCTTTCCCAAAGACGCAATCTCTCACGGTGCGCATCCTCGGCAGAGCCTGTTCCCGAAAAGGCAAACGTCCGGCTCCTTGTCCCACACGGAAGGGGGCAGCCCTGAAAGCTGTTGCTGGTCTTCACCTTCCCCCTGCAGCCTAGTCACAGGCACAACAGGTTTTGGGATCTGTGCTTGCCCAGAGAAGGAACATCTCACGGTGCGCATCCTCGGCAGAGCCTGTTCCCGAAAAGGCAAACGTCCGGCTCCTTGTCCCACAAGGAAGGGGGCAGCCCTGAAAGCTCTTGCTGGTCTTCACCTTCCCCCTGCAGCCTATTCACAGGCACAACCGCACTGGGAATCTCTGCTTTCCCAAAGATGCAAATCTCACGGTGCGCATCCTCGGCAGAGCCTGTTCCCGAAAAGGCAAACGTCCGGCTCCTTGTCCCACACGGAAGGTGGCAGCCCGGAAAGCTCTTGCTGGTCTTCACCTTCCCCATGCAGCCTATTCACAGGCACAACAGGTTTTGGGATCTGTGCTTGCCCAGAGAAGGAACATCTCACGGTGCGCATCCTCGGCAGAGCCTGTTCCCGAAAAGGCAAACGTCCGGCTCCTTGTCCCACACGGAAGGGGGCAGCCCTGAAAGGTCTTGCTGGTCTTCACCTTCCCCGTGCAGCCTAGTCACAGGCACAACCGCACGGGGAATCTCTGCTTTCCCAAAGACGCAATCTCTCACGGTGCGCATCCTCGGCAGAGCCTGTTCCCGAAAAGGCAAACGTCCGGCTCCTTGTCCCACACGGAAGGTGGCAGCCCGGAAAGCTCTTGCTGGTCTTCACCTTCCCCCTGCAGCCTAGTCACAGGCACAACAGGTTTTGGGATCTGTGCTTGCCCAGAGAAGGAACATCTCACGGTGCGCATCCTCGGCAGAGCCTGTTCCCGAAAAGGCAAACGTCCGGCTCCTTGTCCCACACGGAAGGAGGCAGCCCCTGAAAGCTGTTGCTGGTCTTCACCTTCCCCGTGCAGCCTATTCACAGGCACAACAGGTTTGGGGATCTGTGCTTGCCCAGAGAAGGAACATCTCACGGTGCGCATCCTCGGCAGAGCCTGTTCCCGAAAAGGCAAACGTCCGGCTCCTGGTCCCACACGGAAGGTGGCAGCCCTGAAAGCTCTTGCTGGTCTTCACCTTCCCCGTGCAGCCTAGTCACAGGCACAACAGGTTTTGGGATCTGTGCTTGCCCAGACAAGGAACATCTCACGGTGCGCATCCTCGGCAGAGCCTGTTCCCGAAAAGGCAAACGTCCGGCTCCTTGTCCCACACGGAAGGGGGCAGCCCCTGAAAGCTGTTGCTGGTCTTCACCTTCCCCGTGCAGCCTATTCACAGGCACAACCGCACTGGGAATCTCTGCTTTCCCAAAGACGCAATCTCTCACGGTGCGCATCCTCGGCAGAGCCTGTTCCCGAAAAGGCAAACGTCCGGCTCCTTGTCCCACACGGAAGGGGGCAGCCCGGAAAGCTCTTGCTGGTCTTCACCTTCCCCGTGCAGCCTAGTCACAGGCACAACAGGTTTTGGGATCTGTGCTTGCCCAGAGAAGGAACATCTCACGGTGCGCATCCTCGGCAGAGCCTGTTCCCGAAAAGGCAAACGTCCGGCTCCTTGTCCCACACAGAAGGTGGCAGCCCGGAAAGCTCTTGCTAGTCTTCACCTTCCCCCTGCAGCCTATTCACAGGCACAACAGGTTTTGGGATCTGTGCTTGCCCAGAGAAGGAACATCTCACGGTGCGCATCCTCGGCAGAGCCTGTTCCCAAAAAGGCAAACGTCCGGCTCCTTGTCCCACACGGAAGGGGGCAGCCCTGAAAGCTCTTGCTGGTCTTCACCTTCCCCCTGCAGCCTAGTCACAGGCACAACAGGTTTGGGGATCTGTGCTTGCCCAGAGAAGGAACATCTCACGGTGCGCATCCTCGGCAGAGCCTGTTCCCGAAAAGGCAAACGTCCGGCTCCTTGTCCCACACGGAAGGTGGCAGCCCGGAAAGCTCTTGCTGGTGTTCACCTTCCCCCTGCAGCCTATTCACAGGCACAACAGGTTTTGGGATCTGTGCTTGCCCAGAGAAGGAACATCTCACGGTGTGCATCCTCGGCAGAGCCTGTTCCCGAAAAGGCAAACGTCCGGCTCCTTGTCGCACACGGAAGGGGGCAGCCCTGAAAGCTGTTGCTGGTCTTCACCTTCCCCGTGCAGCCTAGTCACAGGCACAACAGGTTTTGGGATCTGTGCTTGCCCAGAGAAGGAACATCTCACGGTGCGCATCCTCGGCAGAGCCTGTTCCCGAAAAGGCAAACGTCCGGCTCCTTGTCCCACACGGAAGGTGGCAGCCCTGAAAGCTGTTGCTGGTCTTCACCTTCCCCGTGCAGCCTATTCACAGGCACAACAGGTTTGGGGATCTGTGCTTGCCCAGAGAAGGAACATCTCACGGTGCGCATCCTCGGCAGAGCCTGTTCCCGAAAAGGCAAACGTCCGGCTCCTTGTCCCACACGGAAGGGGGCAGCCCGGAAAGCTCTTGCTGGTGTTCACCTTCCCCCTGCAGCCTATTCACAGGCACAACAGGTTTTGGGATCTGTGCTTGCCCAGAGAAGGAACATCTCACGGTGCGCATCCTCGGCAGAGCCTGTTCCCGAAAAGGCAAACGTCCGGCTCCTTGTCCCACACGGAAGGTGGCAGCCCAGAAAGCTCTTGCTGGTCTTCACCTTCCCCCTGCAGCCTATTCACAGGCACAACAGGTTTTGGGATCTGTGCTTGCCCAGAGAAGGAACATCTCACGGTGCGCACCCTCGGCAGAGCCTGTTCCCGAAAAGGCAAACGTCCGGCTCCTTGTCCCACACGGAAGGTTGCAGCCCGGAAAGCTCTTGCTGGTGTTCACCTTCCCCCTGCAGCCTATTCACAGGCACAACAGGTTTTGGGATCTGTGCTTGCCCAGAGAAGGAACATCTCACGGTGTGCATCCTCGGCAGAGCCTGTTCCCGAAAAGGCAAACGTCCGGCTCCTTGTCGCACACGGAAGGGGGCAGCCCTGAAAGCTGTTGCTGGTCTTCACCTTCCCCGTGCAGCCTAGTCACAGGCACAACAGGTTTTGGGATCTGTGCTTGCCCAGAGAAGGAACATCTCACGGTGCGCATCCTCGGCAGAGCCTGTTCCCGAAAAGGCAAACGTCCGGCTCCTTGTCCCACACGGAAGGTGGCAGCCCTGAAAGCTGTTGCTGGTCTTCACCTTCCCCGTGCAGCCTATTCACAGGCACAACAGGTTTGGGGATCTGTGCTTGCCCAGAGAAGGAACATCTCACGGTGCGCATCCTCGGCAGAGCCTGTTCCCGAAAAGGCAAACGTCCGGCTCCTTGTCCCACACGGAAGGGGGCAGCCCGGAAAGCTCTTGCTGGTGTTCACCTTCCCCCTGCAGCCTATTCACAGGCACAACAGGTTTTGGGATCTGTGCTTGCCCAGAGAAGGAACATCTCACGGTGCGCATCCTCGGCAGAGCCTGTTCCCGAAAAGGCAAACGTCCGGCTCCTTGTCCCACACGGAAGGTGGCAGCCCAGAAAGCTCTTGCTGGTCTTCACCTTCCCCCTGCAGCCTATTCACAGGCACAACAGGTTTTGGGATCTGTGCTTGCCCAGAGAAGGAACATCTCACGGTGCGCATCCTCGGCAGAGCCTGTTCCCGAAAAGGCAAACGTCCGGCTCCTTGTCCCACACGGAAGGTGGCAGCCCGGAAAGCTCTTGCTGGTTCACCTTCCCCCTGCAGCCTATTCACAGGCACAACAGGTTTTGGGATCTGTGCTTGCCCAGAGAAGGAACATCTCACGGCGCGCACCCTCGGCAGAGCCTGTTCCCGAAAAGGCAAACGTCCGGCTCCTTGTCCCACACGGAAGGTGGCAGCCCTGAAAGCTCTTGCTGGTCTTCACATTCCCCCTGCAGCCTAGTCACAGGCATAATAGGTTGTGGGATCTGTGCTTGCCCAGAGAAGGAACATCTCACGGTGCGCATCATCGGCAGAGCCTGTTCCCGAAAAGGCAAACGTCCGGCTCCTGGTCCCACACGGAAGGTGGCAGCCCTGAAAGCTCTTGCTGGTCTTCACCTTCCCCCTGCAGCCTGTTCACAGGCACAACAGGTTTTGGGATCTGTGCTTGCCCAGAGAAGGAACATCTCACGGTGCGCATCCTCGGCAGAGCCTGTTCCCGAAAAGGCAAACGTCCGGCTCCTTGTCCCACACGGAAGGTGGCAGCCCTGAAAGCTCTTGCTGGTCTTCACCTTCCCCCTGCAGCCTAGTCACAGGCACAACAGGTTTTGGGGATCTGTGCTTCCCCAGAGAAGGAACATCTCACGGTGCGCATCCTCGGCAGAGCCTGTTCCCGAAAAGGCAAACGTCCGGCTCCTGGTCCCACAAGGAAGGTGGCAGCCATGAAAGCTCTTGCTGGTCTTCACCTTCCCCCTGCAGCCTAGTCACAGGCACAACAGGTTGTGGGATCTGTGCTTGCCCAGAGAAGGAACATCTCACGGTGCGCATCCTCGGCAGAGCCTGTTCCCGAAAAGGCAAACGTCCGGCTCCTTGTCCCACACGGAAGGTGGCAGCCCTGAAAGCTCTTGCTGGTCTTCACCTTCCCCGTGCAGCCTATTCACAGGCACAACAGGTTTTGGGATCTGTGCTTGCCCAGAGAAGGAACATCTCACGGTGCGCATCCTCGGCAGAGCCTGTTCCCGAAAAGGCAAACGTCCGGCTCCTTGTCCCACACGGAAGGGGGCAGCCCTGAAAGCTCTTGCTGGTCTTCACCTTCCCCCTGCAGCCTATTCACAGGCAGAACAGCTATTGGGATCTGTGCTTGCCCAGAGAAGGAACATCTCACGGTGCGCATCCTCGGCAGAGCCTGTTCCCGAAAAGGCAAATGTCCGGCTCCTGGTCCCACACGGAAGGTGGCAGCCCGGAAAGCTCTTGCTGGTCTTCACATTCCCCGTGCAGCCTAGTCACAGGCACAACAGGTTTTGGGATCTATGCTTGCCCAGAGAAGGAACATCTCACGGTGCGCATCCTCGGCAGAGCCTGTTCCCAAAAAGGCAAACGTCCGGCTCCTTGTCCCACACGGAAGGGGGCAGCCCTGAAAGATCTTGCTGGTCTTCACCTTCCCCGTGCAGCCTAGTCACAGGCACAACAGGTTTTGGGATCTGTGCTTGCCCAGAGAAGGAACATCTCACGGTGCGCATCCTCGGCAGAGCCTGTTCCCGAAAAGGCAAACGTCCGGCTCCTTGTCCCACACGGAAGGGGGCAGCCCTGAAAGCTGTTGCTGGTCTTCACCTTCCCCCTGCAGCCTATTCACAGGCACAACAGGTTGTGGGATCTGTGCTTGCCCAGAGAAGGAACATCTCACGGTGCGCATCCTCGGCAGAGCCTGTTCCCGAAAAGGCAAACGTCCGGCTCCTGGTCCCACACGGAAGGTGGCAGCCCTGAAGCTGTTGCTGGTCTTCACCTTCCCCGTGCAGCCTAGTCACAGGCACAATAGGTTTTGGGATCTGTGCTTGCCCAGAGAAGGAACATCTCACGGTGCGCATCCTCGGCAGAGCCTGTTCCCGAAAAGGCAAACGTCCGGCTCCTTGTCCCACACGGAAGGTGGCAGCCCGGAAAGCTCTTGCTGGTCTTCACCTTCCCCCTGCAGCCTATTCACAGGCAGAACAGGTTTTGGGATCTGTGCTTGCTCAGAGAAGGAACATCTCACGGTGCGCATCCTCGGCAGAGCCTGTTCCCGAAAAGGCAAACGTCCGGCTCCTTGTCCCACACAGAAGGTGGCAGCCCTGAAAGCTGTTGCTGGTCTTCACCTTCCCCGTGCAGCCTATTCACAGGCACAACAGGTTGTGGGATCTGTGCTTGCCCAGAGAAGGAACATCTCACGGTGCGCATCCTCGGCAGAGCCTGTTCCCGAAAAGGCAAACGTCCGGCTCCTTGTCCCACACGGAAGGGGGCAGCCCTGAAAGCTCTTGCTGGTCTTCACCTTCCCCGTGCAGCCTAGTCACAGGCACAACAGATTTTGGGATCTGTGCTTGCCCAGAGAAGGAACATCTCACGGTGCGCATCCTCGGCAGAGCCTGTTCCCGAAAAGGCAAACGTCCGGCTCCTTGTCCCACACGGAAGGTGGCAGCCCTGAAGCTGTTGCTGGTCTTCACCTTCCCCCTGCAGCCTAGTCACAGGCACAACCGCACGGGGAATCTCTGCTTTCCCAAAGACGCAATCTCTCACGGTGCGCATCCTCGGCAGAGCCTGTTCCCGAAAAGGCAAACGTCCGGCTCCTTGTCCCACACGGAAGGGGGCAGCCCTGAAAGCTGTTGCTGGTCTTCACCTTCCCCGTGCAGCCTAGTCACAGGCACAACAGGTTTTGGGATCTGTGCTTGCCCAGAGAAGGAACATCTCACGGTGCGCATCCTCGGCAGAGCCTGTTCCCGAAAAGGCAAATGTCCGGCTCCTGGTCCCACACGGAAGGTGGCAGCCCTGAAAGCTCTTGCTGGTCTTCACCTTCCCCGTGCAGCCTAGTCACAGGCACAACAGGTTTTGGGATCTGTGCTTGCCCAGAGAAGGAACATCTCACGGTGCGCATCCTCGGCAGAGCCTGTTCCCGAAAAGGCAAATGTCCGGCTCCTTGTCCCACACGGAAGGGGGCAGCCCTGAAAGCTCTTGCTGGTCTTCACCTTCCCCCTGCAGCCTAGTCACAGGCACAACAGGTTTGGGGATCTGTGCTTGCCCAGAGAAGGAACATCTCACGGTGCGCATCCTCGGCAGAGCCTGTTCCCGAAAAGGCAAACGTCCGGCTCCTTGTCCCACACGGAAGGGGGCAGCCCTGAAAGCTCTTGCTGGTCTTCACCTTCCCCCTGCAGCCTAGTCACAGGCACAACCGCACGGGGAATCTCTGCTTTCCCAAAGACGCAATCTCTCACGGTGCGCATGCTCGGCAGAGCCTGTTCCCGAAAAGGCAAACGTCCGGCTCCTTGTCCCACACGGAAGGTGGCAGCCCTGAAAGCTCTTGCTGGTCTTCACCTTCCCCCTGCAGCCTAGTCACAGGCACAACAGGTTTTGGGATCTGTGCTTGCCCAGAGAAGGAACATCTCACGGTGCGCATCCTCGGCAGAGCCTGTTCCCGAAAAGGCAAACGTCCGGCTCCTGGTCCCACACGGAAGGTGGCAGCCCTGAAGCTGTTGCTGGTCTTCACCTTCCCCCTGCAGCCTAGTCACAGGCACAACCGCACGGGGAATCTCTGCTTTCCCAAAGACGCAATCTCTCACGGTGCGCATCCACCGCAGAGCCTGTTCCCGAAAAGGCAAACGTCCGGCTCCTGGTCCCACACGGAAGGTGGCAGCCCGGAAAGCTCTTGCTGGTCTTCACCTTCCCCGTGCAGCCTATTCACAGGCACAACCGCACGGGGAATCTCTGCTTTCCCAAAGACGCAATCTCTCACGGTGCGCATCCTCAGCAGAGCCTGTTCCCGAAAAGGCAAATGTCCGGCTCCTTGTCCCACACGGAAGGTGGCAGCCCTGAAAGCTCTTGCTGGTCTTCACCTTCCCCCTGCAGCCTAGTCACAGGCACAACAGGTTTTGGGATCTGTGCTTGCTCAGAGAAGGAACATCTCATGGTGCGCATCCTCGGCAGAGCCTGTTCCCGAAAAGGCAAACGTCCGGCTCCTTGTCCCACACGGAAGGTGGCAGCCCTGAAGCTGTTGCTGGTCTTCACCTTCCCCCTGCAGCCTAGTCACAGGCACAACCGCACGGGGAATCTCTGCTTTCCCAAAGACGCAATCTCTCACGGTGCGCATCCTCGGCAGAGCCTGTTCCCGAAAAGGCAAACGTCCGGCTCCTTGTCCCACACGGAAGGTGGCAGCCCTGAAAGCTCTTGCTGGTCTTCACCTTCCCCCTGCAGCCTATTCACAGGCACAACAGGTTTTGGGATCTGTGCTTGCCCAGAGAAGGAACATCTCATGGTGCGCATCCTTGGCAGAGCCTGTTCCCGAAAAGGCAAACGTCCGGCTCCTTGTCCCACACGGAAGGTGGCAGCCCGGAAAGCTCTTGCTGGTCTTCACCTTCCCCCTGCAGCCTATTCACAGGCACAACAGGTTTTGGGATCTGTGCTTGCTCAGAGAAGGAACATCTCACGGTGCGCATCCTCGGCAGAGCCTGTTCCCGAAAAGGCAAACGTCCGGCTCCTTGTCCCACACGGAAGGTGGCAGCCCGGAAAGCTGGTGCTGGTCTTCACCTTCCCCGTGCAGCCTAGTCACAGGCACAACAGGTTTTGGGATCTGTGCTTGCCCAGAGAAGGAACATCTCACGGTGCGCATCCTCGGCAGAGCCTGTTCCCGAAAAGGCAAACGTCCGGCTCCTTGTCCCACACGGAAGGGGGCAGCCCTGAAAGCTCTTGCTGGTCTTCACCTTCCCCCTGCAGCCTATTCACAGGCACAACAGCTTTTGGGATCTGTGCTTGCCCAGAGAAGGAACATCTCACGGTGCGCACCCTCGGCAGAGCCTGTTCCCGAAAAGGCAAACGTCCGGCTCCTTGTCCCACACGGAAGGGGGCAGCCCGGAAAGCTCTTGCTGGTCTTCACCTTCCCCCTGCAGCCTATTCACAGGCACAACAGGTTTTGGGATCTGTGCTTGCTCAGAGAAGGAACATCTCACGGTGCGCATCCTCGGCAGAGCCTGTTCCCGAAAAGGCAAACGTCCGGCTCCTTGTCCCACACGGAAGGTGGCAGCCCTGAAGCTCTTGCTGGTCTTCACCTTCCCCCTGCAGCCTAGTCACAGGCACAACAGGTTTTGGAATCTGTGCTTGCCCAGAGAAGGAACATCTCACGGTGCGCATCCTCGGCAGAGCCTGTTCCCGAAAAGGCAAATGTCCGGCTCCTGGTCCCACACGGAAGGTGGCAGCCCTGAAAGCTCTTGCTGGTCTTCACCTTCCCCGTGCAGCCTATTCACAGGCACAACAGCTTTTGGGATCTGTGCTTGCCCAGAGAAGGAACATCTCACGGTGCGCATCCTCGGCAGAGCCTGTTCCCGAAAAGGCAAACGTCCGGCTCCTTCTCCCACACAGAAGGTGGCAGCCCTGAAAGCTGTTGCTGGTCTTCACCTTCCCCCTGCAGCCTATTCACAGGCACAACAGGTTTTGGGATCTGTGCTTGCCCAGAGAAGGAACATCTCACGGTGCGCATCCTCGGCAGAGCCTGTTCCCGAAAAGGCAAACGTCCGGCTCCTGGTCCCACACGGAAGGTGGCAGCCCGGAAAGCTGTTGCTGGTCTTCACCTTCCCCCTGCAGCCTAGTCACAGGCACAACAGGTTTTGGGATCTGTGCTTGCCCAGAGAAGGAACATCTCACGGTGCGCATCCTCGGCAGAGCCTGTTCCCGAAAAGGCAAACGTCCGGCTCCTTGTCCCACACGGAAGGTGGCAGCCCGGAAAGCTGGTGCTGGTCTTCACCTTCCCCCTGCAGCCTATTCACAGGCACAACTGGTTTTGGGATCTGTGCTTGCTCAGAGTACGAACATCTCACGGTGCGCACCCTCGGCAGAGCCTGTTCCCGAAAAGGCAAACGTCCGGCTCCTTGTCCCACACGGAAGGGGGCAGCCCTGAAATCTCTTGCTGGTCTTCACCTTCCCCGTGCAGCCTAGTCACAGGCACAACAGGTTTTGGGATCTGTGCTTGCCCAGAGAAGGAACATCTCACGGTGCGCATCCTCGGCAGAGCCTGTTCCCGAAAAGGCAAACGTCCGGCTCCTGGTCCCACACGGAAGGTGGCAGCCCTGAAGCTGTTGCTGGTCTTCACCTTCCCCCTGCAGCCTAGTCACAGGCACAACCGCACGGGGAATCTCTGCTTTCCCAAAGACGCAATCTCTCACGGTGCGCATCCACCGCAGAGCCTGTTCCCGAAAAGGCAAACGTCCGGCTCCTGGTCCCACACCGAAGGTGGCAGCCCGGAAAGCTCTTGCTGGTCTTCACCTTCCCCGTGCAGCCTAGTCACAGGCACAACCGCACGGGGAATCTCTGCTTTCCCAAAGACGCAATCTCTCACGGTGCGCATCCTCGGCAGAGCCTGTTCCCGAAAAGGCAAATGTCCGGCTCCTGGTCCCACACGGAAGGAGGCAGCCCTGAAAGCTCTTGCTGGTCTTCACCTTCCCCCTGCAGCCTAGTCACAGGCACAACAGGTTTTGGGATCTGTGCTTGCTCAGAGAAGGAACATCTCACGGTGCGCATCCTCGGCAGAGCCTGTTCCCGAAAAGGCAAACGTCCGGCTCCTTGTCCCACACGGAAGGTGGCAGCCCTGAAGCTGTTGCTGGTCTTCACCTTCCCCCTGCAGCCTAGTCACAGGCACAACCGCACGGGGAATCTCTGCTTTCCCAAAGACGCAATCTCTCACGGTGCGCATCCTCGGCAGAGCCTGTTCCCGAAAAGGCAAACGTCCGGCTCCTTGTCCCACACGGAAGGTGGCAGCCCTGAAAGCTCTTGCTGGTCTTCACCTTCCCCCTGCAGCCTATTCACAGGCACAACAGGTTTTGGGATCTGTGCTTGCCCAGAGAAGGAACATCTCATGGTGCGCATCCTTGGCAGAGCCTGTTCCCGAAAAGGCAAACGTCCGGCTCCTTGTCCCACACGGAAGGTGGCAGCCCGGAAAGCTCTTGCTGGTCTTCACCTTCCCCCTGCAGCCTATTCACAGGCACAACAGGTTTTGGGATCTGTGCTTGCTCAGAGAAGGAACATCTCACGGTGCGCATCCTCGGCAGAGCCTGTTCCCGAAAAGGCAAACGTCCGGCTCCTTGTCCCACACGGAAGGTGGCAGCCCGGAAAGCTGGTGCTGGTCTTCACCTTCCCCGTGCAGCCTAGTCACAGGCTCAACAGGTTTTGGGATCTGTGCTTGCCCAGAGAAGGAACATCTCACGGTGCGCATCCTCGGCAGAGCCTGTTCCCGAAAAGGCAAACGTCCGGCTCCTTGTCCCACACGGAAGGGGGCAGCCCTGAAAGCTCTTGCTGGTCTTCACCTTCCCCCTGCAGCCTATTCACAGGCACAACAGGTTTTGGGATCTGTGCTTGCTCAGAGAAGGAACATCTCACGGTGCGCATCCTCGGCAGAGCCTGTTCCCGAAAAGGCAAACGTCCGGCTCCTTGTCCCACACGGAAGGTGGCAGCCCGGAAAGCTGGTGCTGGTCTTCACCTTCCCCGTGCAGCCTAGTCACAGGCACAACAGGTTTTGGGATCTGTGCTTGCCCAGAGAAGGAACATCTCACGGTGCGCATCCTCGGCAGAGCCTGTTCCCGAAAAGGCAAACGTCCGGCTCCTTGTCCCACACGGAAGGGGGCAGCCCTGAAAGCTCTTGCTGGTCTTCACCTTCCCCCTGCAGCCTATTCACAGGCACAACAGCTTTTGGGATCTGTGCTTGCCCAGAGAAGGAACATCTCACGGTGCGCATCCTCGGCAGAGCCTGTTCCCGAAAAGGCAAACGTCCGGCTCCTTGTCCCACACGGAAGGTGGCAGCCCTGAAGCTGTTGCTGGTCTTCACCTTCCCCCTGCAGCCTAGTCACAGGCACAACCGCACGGGGAATCTCTGCTTTCCCAAAGACGCAATCTCTCACGGTGCGCATCCTCGGCAGAGCCTGTTCCCGAAAAGGCAAACGTCCGGCTCCTTGTCCCACACGGAAGGGGGCAGCCCTGAAAGCTCTTGCTGGTCTTCACCTTCCCCGTGCAGCCTAGTCACAGGCACAACAGGTTTTGGGATCTGTGCTTGCCCAGAGAAGGAACATCTCACGGTGCGCATCCTCGGCAGAGCCTGTTCCCGAAAAGGCAAATGTCCGGCTCCTGGTCCCACACGGAAGGTGGCAGCCCTGAAAGCTCTTGCTGGTCTTCACCTTCCCCGTGCAGCCTAGTCACAGGCACAACAGGTTTTGGGATCTGTGCTTGCCCAGAGAAGGAACATCTCACGGTGCGCATCCTCGGCAGAGCCTGTTCCCGAAAAGGCAGACGTCCGGCTCCTTGTCCCACACGGAAGGGGGCAGCCCTGAAAGCTCTTGCTGGTCTTCACCTTCCCCGTGCAGCCTAGTCACAGGAACAACAGGTTTTGCGATCTGTGCTTGCCCAGAGAAGGAACATCTCACGGTGCGCATCCTCGGCAGAGCCTGTTCCCGAAAAGGCAAATGTCCGGCTCCTTGTCCCACACGGAAGGTGGCAGCCCTGAAAGCTCTTGCTGGTCTTCACCTTCCCCGTGCAGCCTAGTCACAGGCACAACAGGTTTTGGGATCTGTGCTTGCCCAGAGAAGGAACATCTCACGGTGCGCATCCTCGGCAGAGCCTGTTCCCGAAAAGGCAAACATCCGGCTCCTTGTCCCACACGGAAGGGGGCAGCCCTGAAAGCTCTTGCTGGTCTTCACCTTCCCCCTGCAGCCTATTCACAGGCACAACAGCTTTTGGGATCTGTGCTTGCTCAGAGAAGGAACATCTCACGGTGCGCATCCTCGGCAGAGCCTGTTCCCGAAAAGGCAAACGTCCGGCTCCTGGTCCCACACGGAAGGTGGCAGCCCTGAAGCTGTTGCTGGTCTTCACCTTCCCCCTGCAGCCTAGTCACAGGCACAACCGCACGGGGAATCTCTGCTTTCCCAAAGACGCAATCTCTCACGGTGCGCATCCTCGGCAGAGCCTGTTCCCGAAAAGGCAAACGTCCGGCTCCTTGTCCCACACGGAAGGTGGCAGCCCTGAAAGCTCTTGCTGGTCTTCACCTTCCCCGTGCAGCCTAGTCACAGGCACAACAGGTTTTGGGATCTGTGCTTGCCCAGAGAAGGAACATCTCACGGTGCGCATCCTCGGCAGAGCCTGTTCCTGAAAAGGCAAACGTCCGGCTCCTTGTCCCACACGGAAGGGGGCAGCCCGGAAAGCTCTTGCTGGTCTTCACCTTCCCCCTGCAGCCTATTCACAGGCACAACAGGTTTTGGGATCTGTGCTTGCTCAGAGAAGGAACATCTCACGGTGCGCATCCTCGGCAGAGCCTGTTCCCGAAAAGGCAAACGTCCGGCTCCTTGTCCCACACGGAAGGTGGCAGCCCTGAAGCTCTTGCTGGTCTTCACCTTCCCCCTGCAGCCTAGTCACAGGCACAACAGGTTTTGGAATCTGTGCTTGCCCAGAGAAGGAACATCTCACGGTGCGCATCCTCGGCAGAGCCTGTTCCCGAAAAGGCAAATGTCCGGCTCCTGGTCCCACACGGAAGGTGGCAGCCCTGAAAGCTCTTGCTGGTCTTCACCTTCCCCGTGCAGCCTATTCACAGGCACAACAGCTTTTGGGATCTGTGCTTGCCCAGAGAAGGAACATCTCACGGTGCGCATCCTCGGCAGAGCCTGTTCCCGAAAAGGCAAACGTCCGGCTCCTTCTCCCACACAGAAGGTGGCAGCCCTGAAAGCTGTTGCTGGTCTTCACCTTCCCCCTGCAGCCTATTCACAGGCACAACAGGTTTTGGGATCTGTGCTTGCCCAGAGAAGGAACATCTCACGGTGCGCATCCTCGGCAGAGCCTGTTCCCGAAAAGGCAAACGTCCGGCTCCTTGTCCCACACGGAAGGTGGCAGCCCGGAAAGCTGTTGCTGGTCTTCACCTTCCCCCTGCAGCCTAGTCACAGGCACAACAGGTTTTGGGATCTGTGCTTGCCCAGAGAAGGAACATCTCACGGTGCGCATCCTCGGCAGAGCCTGTTCCCGAAAAGGCAAACGTCCGGCTCCTTGTCCCACACGGAAGGTGGCAGCCCGGAAAGCTCTTGCTGGTCTTCACCTTCCCCCTGCAGCCTAGTCACAGGCACAACAGGTTTTGGGATCTGTGCTTGCTCAGAGAAGGAACATCTCACGGTGCGCATCCTCGGCAGAGCCTGTTCCCGAAAAGGCAAACGTCCGGCTCCTTGTCCCACACGGAAGGGGGCAGACCTGAAGCTGTTGCTGGTCTTCACCTTCCCCCTGCAGCCTAGTCACAGGCACAACCGCACGGGGAATCTCTGCTTTCCCAAAGACGCAATCTCTCACGGTGCGCATCCTCGGCAGAGCCTGTTCCCGAAAAGGCAAACGTCCGGCTCCTTGTCCCACACGGAAGGTGGCAGCCCTGAAAGCTCTTGCTGGTCTTCACCTTCCCCGTGCAGCCTAGTCACAGGCACAACAGGTTTTGGGATCTGTGCTTGCCCAGAGAAGGAACATCTCACGGTGCGCATCCTCGGCAGAGCCTGTTCCCGAAAAGGCAAACGTCCGGCTCCTTGTCCCACACGGAAGGTGGCAGCCCGGAAAGCTCTTGCTGGTCTTCACCTTCCCCCTGCAGCCTAGTCACAGGCACAACCGCACGGGGAATCTCTGCTTTCCCAAAGACGCAATCTCTCACGGTGCGCATCCTCGGCAGAGCCTGTTTCTGAAAAGGCAAACGTCCGGCTCCTTGTCCCACACGGAAGGCGGCAGCCCTGAAAGCTCTTGCTGGTCTTCACCTTCCCCGTGCAGCCTAGTCACAGGCACAACCGCACTGGGAATCTCTGCTTTCCCAAAGACGCAATCTCTCACGGTGCGCACCCTCGGCAGAGCCTGTTCCCGAAAAGGCAAACGTCCGGCTCCTTGTCCCACACGGAAGGTGGCAGCCCAGAAAGCTGGTGCTGGTCTCCACCTTCCCCCTGCAGCCTATTCACAGGCACAACAGGTTTTGGGATCTGTGCTTGCCAAGAGAAGGAACATCTCACGGTGCGCATCCTCGGCAGAGCCTGTTCCCGAAAAGGCAAACGTCCGGCTCCTGGTCCCACACGGAAGGTGGCAGCCCTGAAAGCTGTTGCTGGTCTTCACCTTCCCCCTGCAGCCTATTCACAGGCACAACAGGTTTTGGGATCTGTGCTTACCCAGAGAAGGAACATCTCACGGTGCGCACCCTCGGCAGAGCCTGTTCCCGAAAAGGCAAACGTCCGGCTCCTTGTCCCACACGGAAGGTGGCAGCCCGGAAAGCTCTTGCTGGTCTTCACCTTCCCCCTGCAGCCTATTCACAGGCACAACAGGTTTTGGGATCTGTGCTTGCCCAGAGAAGGAACATCTCACGGTGCGCATCCTCGGCAGAGCCTGTTCCCGAAAAGGCAAACGTCCGGCTCCTTGTCCCACACGGAAGGTTGCAGCCCTGAAAGCTGTTGCTGGTCTTCACCTTCCCCGTGCAGCCTAGTCACGGGCACAACCGCACTGGGAATCTCTGCTTTCCCAAAGACGCAATCTCTCACGGCGCGCATCCTCGGCAGAGCCTGTTCCCGAAAAGGCAAACATCTGGCTCCTTGTCCCACACGGAAGGGGGCAGCCCTGAAAGCTGTTGCTGGTCTTCACCTTCCCCCTGCAGCCTATTCACAGGCACAACAGGTTTTGGGATCTGTGCTTGCCCAGAGAAGGAACATCTCACGGTGCGCATCCTCGGCAGAGCCTGTTCCCAAAAAGGCAAACGTCCGGCTCCTTGTCCCACATGGAAGGTGGCAGCCCTGAAAGCTGTTGCTGGTCTTCACCTTCCCCGTGCAGCGTATTCACAGGCACAACAGGTTTTGGGATCTGTGCTTGCCCAGAGAAGGAACATCTCACGGTGCGCACCCTCGGCAGAGCCTGTTCCCGAAAAGGCAAACGTCCGGCTCCTTGTCCCACACGGAAGGTGGCAGCCCGGAAAGCTCTTGCTGGTCTTCACCTTCCCCCTGCAGCCTAGTCACAGGCACAACAGGTTGTGGGATCTGTGCTTGCCCAGAGAAGGAACATCTCACGGTGCGCATCCTCGGCAGAGCCTGTTCCCGAAAAGGCAAACGTCCGGCTCCTTGTCCCACACGGAAGGTGGCAGCCCTGAAAGCTGTTGCTGGTCTTCACCTTCCCCGTGCAGCCTATTCACAGGCACAACCGCACTGGGAATCTCTGCTTTCCCAAAGACGCAATCTCTCACGGCGCGCATCCTCGGCAGAGCCTGTTCCCGAAAAGGCAAACGTCCGGCTCCTTGTCCCACACGGAAGGTGGCAGCCCTGAAAGCTGTTGCTGGTCTTCACCTTCCCCGTGCAGCCTATTCACAGGCACAACAGCTTTTCGGATCTGTGCTTGCCCAGAGAAGGAACATCTCACGGTGCGCATCCTCGGCAGAGCCTGTTCCCGAAAAGTTAAACATCCGGCTCCTTGTCCCACACGGAAGGGGGCAGCCCTGAAAGCTCTTGCTGGTGTTCACCTTCCCCCTGCAGCCTATTCACAGGCACAACAGGTTTTGGGATCTGTGCTTGCCCAGAGAAGGAACATCTCACGGTGCGCATCCTCGGCAGAGCCTGTTCCCGAAAAGGCAAACGTCCGGCTCCTTGTCCCACACGGAAGGTGGCAGCCCGGAAAGCTCTTGCTGGTCTTCACCTTCCCCGTGCAGCCTAGTCACAGGCACAACAGGTTTTGGGATCTGTGCTTGCCCAGAGAAGGAACATCTCACGGCGCGCATCCTCGGCAGAGCCTGTTCCCGAAAAGACAAACGTCCGGCTCCTGGTCCCACACGGAAGGTGGCAGCCCGGAAAGCTCTTGCTGGTCTTCACCTTCCCCATGCAGCCTAGTCACAGGCACAACAGGTTTTGGGATCTGTGCTTGCCCAGAGAAGGAACATCTCACGGTGCGCATCCTCGGCAGAGCCTGTTCCCGAAAAGGCAAACGTCCGGCTCCTTGTCCCACACGGAAGGTGGCAGCCCGGAAAGCTGTTGCTGGTCTTCACCTTCCCCCTGCAGCCTATTCACAGGCACAACAGGTTTTGGGATCTGTGCTTGCCCAGAGAAGGAACATCTCACGGTGCGCATCCTCGGCAGAGCCTGTTCCCGAAAAGTTAAACATCCGGCTCCTTGTCCCACACGGAAGGGGGCAGCCCTGAAAGCTCTTGCTGGTGTTCACCTTCCCCCTGCAGCCTATTCACAGGCACAACCGCACTGGGAATCTCTGCTTTCCCAAAGACGCAATCTCTCAGGGTGCGCATCCTCGGCAGAGCCTGTTCCCAAAAAGACAAACGTCCGGCTCCTTGTCCCACACGAAAGGGGGCAGCCCGGAAAGCTGTTGCTGGTCTTCACCTTCCCCCTGCAGCCTATTCACAGGCACAACCGCACGGGGAATCTCTGCTTTCCCAAAGACGCAATCTCTCACGGTGCGCATCCTCGGCAGAGCCTGTTCCCGAAAAGGCAAACGTCCGGCTCCTTGTCCCACACGGAAGGTGGCAGCCCGGAAAGCTCTTGTTGGTCTCCACCTTCCCCGTGCAGCCTAGTCACAGGCACAACCGCACTGGGAATCTCTGCTTTCCCAAAGACGCAATCTCTCACGGTGCGCATCCTCGGCAGAGCCTGTTCCCGAAAAGGCAAACGTCCGGCTCCTTGTCCCACACGGAAGGTGGCAGCCCAGAAAGCTGGTGCTGGTCTCCACCTTCCCCCTGCAGCCTATTCACAGGCACAACAGGTTTTGGGATCTGTGCTTGCCCAGAGAAGGAACATCTCACGGTGCGCATCCTCGGCAGAGCCTGTTCCCGAAAAGGCAAACGTCCGGCTCCTGGTCCCACACGGAAGGTGGCAGCCCTGAAAGCTGGTGCTGGTCTTCACCTTCCCCCTGCAGCCTATTCACAGGCACAACAGGTTTTGGGATCTGTGCTTGCTCAGAGAAGGAACATCTCACGGTGCGCATCCTCGGCAGAGGCTTTTCCCGAAAAGGCAAACGTCCGGCTCCTTGTCCCACACGGAAGGTGGCAGCCCTGAAGCTGTTGCTGGTCTTCACCTTCCCCCTGCAGCCTAGTCACAGGCACAACCGCACGGGGAATCTCTGCTTTCCCAAAGACGCAATCTCTCACGGTGTGCATCCTCGGCAGAGCCTGTTCCCGAAAAGGCAAACGTCCGGCTCCTTGTCCCACACGGAAGGTGGCAGCCCTGAAAGCTGTTGCTGGTCTTCACCTTCCCCGTGCAGCCTAGTCACAGGCACAACAGGTTTTGGGATCTGTGCTTGCCCAGAGAAGGAACATCTCACGGCGCGCATCCTCGGCAGAGCCTGTTCCCGAAAAGACAAACGTCCGGCTCCTGGTCCCACACGGAAGGTGGCAGCCCGGAAAGCTCTTGCTGGTGTTCACCTTCCCCCTGCAGCCTATTCACAGGCACAACAGGTTTTGGGATCTGTGCTTGCCCAGAGAAGGAACATCTCACGGTGCGCATCCTCGGCTGAGCCTGTTCCCGAAAAGGCAAACTTCCGGCTCCTTGTCCCACACGGAAGGTGGCAGCCCGGAAAGCTGGTGCTGGTCTTCACCTTCCCCCTGCAGCCTAGTCACAGGCACAACAGGTTTTGGGATCTGTGCTTGCCCAGAGAAGGAACATCTCACGGCGCGCATCCTCGGCAGAGCCTGTTCCCGAAAAGGCAAACGTCCGGCTCCTTGTCCCACACGGAAGGGGGCAGCCCTGAAAGCTCTTGCTGGTGTTCACCTTCCCCCTGCAGCCTAGTCACAGGCACAACAGGTTTTGGGATCTGTGCTTGCCCAGAGAAGGAACATCTCACGGTGCGCACCCTCGGCAGAGCCTTTTCCCGAAAAGGCAAACGTCCGGCTCCTGGTCCCACACGGAAGGCGGCAGCCCTGAAGCTGTTGCTGGTCTTCACCTTCCCCATGCAGCCTAGTCACAGGCACAACCGCACGGGGAATCTCTGCTTTCCCAAAGACGCAATCTCTCACGGTGCGCATCCTCGGCAGAGCCTGTTCCCGAAAAGGCAAACGTCCGGCTCCTTGTCCCACACGGAAGGGGGCAGCCCTGAAAGCTCTTGCTGGTCTTCACCTTCCCCCTGCAGCCTAGTCACAGGCACAACAGGTTTTGGGATCTGTGCTTGCCCAGAGAAGGAACATCTCACGGTGCGCATCCTCGGCAGAGCCTGTTCCCGAAAAGGCAAACGTCCGGCTCCTTGTCCCACATGGAAGGTGGCAGCCCGGAAAGCTCTTGCTGGTCTTCACCTTCCCCCTGCAGCCTATTCACAGGCACAACAGGTTTTGGGATCTGTGCTTGCTCAGAGAAGGAACATCTCACGGTGCACACCCTCGTCAGAGCCTGTTCCCAAAAAGGCAAACGTCCGGCTCCTTGTCCCACACGGAAGGGGGCAGCCCTGAAAGCTGTTGCTGGTCTTCACCTTCCCCGTGCAGCCTAGTCACAGGCACAACAGGTTTTGGGATCTGTGCTTGCCCAGAGAAGGAACATCTCACGGTGCGCATCCTCGGCAGAGCCTGTTCCCGAAAAGGCAAACGTCCGGCTCCTTGTCCCACACGGAAGGTGGCAGCCCTGAAAGCTCTTGCTGGTCTTCACCTTCCCCCTGCAGCCTATTCACAGGCACAACAGGTTTTGGGATCTGTGCTTGCTCAGAGAAGGAACATCTCACGGTGCGCATCCTCGGCAGAGCCTTTTCCCGAAAAGGCAAACGTCCGGCTCCTTGTCCCACACGGAAGGTGGCAGCCCTGAAAGCTGTTGCTGGTCTTCACCTTCCCCGTGCAGCCTATTCACAGGCACAACCGCACTGGGAATCTCTGCTTTCCCAAAGACGCAATCTCTCACGGTGCGCATCCTCGGCAGAGCCTGTTCCCGAAAAGGCAAACGTCCGGCGCCTTGTCCCACACGGAAGGTGGGAGCCCTGAAAGCTCTTGCTGGTCTTCACCTTCCCCCTGCAGCCTAGTCACAGGCAGAACAGGTTTTGGGATCTGTGCTTGCCCAGAGAAGGAACATCTCACGGTGCGCATCCTCGGCAGAGCCTGTTCCCGAAAAGGTAAACGTCCGGCTCCTTGTCCCACACGGAAGGTGGCAGCCCTGAAAGCTGTTGCTGGTCTTCACCTTCCCCCTGCAGCCTAGTCACAGGCACAACAGGTTTTGGGATCTGTGCTTGCCCACAGAAGGAACATCTCACGGTGCGCACCCTCGGCAGAGCCTGTTCCCGAAAAGGCAAACGTCCGGCTCCTTGTCCCACACGGAAGGTGGCAGCCCGGAATGCTCTTGCTTTTTTTCACCTTCCCCATGCAGCCTAGTCACAGGCACAACAGGTTTTGGGATCTGTGCTTGCCCAGAGAAGGAACATCTCACGGTGCGCATCCTCGGCAGAGCCTGTTGCCGAAAAGGCAAACGTCCGGCTCCTTGTCCCACACGGAAGGTGGCAGCCCGGAAAGCTCTTGCTGGTCTTCACCTTCCCCCTGCAGCCTATTCACAGGCACAACAGGTTTTGGGATCTGTGCTTGCCCAGAGAAGGAACATCTCACGGTGCGCACCCTCGGCAGAGCCTGTTCCCGAAAAGGCAAACGTCCGGCTCCTGGTCCCACACGGAAGGGGGCAGCCCGGAAAGCTGTTGCTGGTCTTCACCTTCCCCCTGCAGCCTATTCACAGGCACAACAGATTTGGGGATCTGTGCTTGCCCAGAGAAGGAACATCTCACGGTGCGCATCCTCGGCAGAGCCTGTTCCCGAAAAGGCAAACGTCCGGCTCCTAGTCCCACATGGAAGGTGGCCGCCCTGAAAGCTCTTGCTGGTCTTCACCTTCCACGTGCAGCCTAGTCACAGGCACAACCGCACGGGGAATCTCTGCTTTCCCAAAGACGCAATCTCTCACGGTGCGCATCCTCGGCAGAGCCTGTTTCCGAAAAGGCAAACGTCCGGCTCCTTGTCCCACACGGAAGGCGGCAGCCCTGAAAGCTCTTGCTGGTCTTCACCTTCCCCGTGCAGCCTATTCACAGGCACAACCGCACTGGGAATCTCTGCTTTCCCAAAGACGCAATCTCTCACGGTGCGCATCCTCGGCAGAGCCTGTTCCCGAAAAGGCAAACGTCCGGCTCCTTGTCCCACACGGAAGGTGGCAGCCCGGAAAGCTGTTGCTGGTCTTCACCTTCCCCCTGCAGCCTAGTCACAGGCACAACAGGTTTGGGGATCTGTGCTTGCCCAGAGAAGGAACATCTCACGGTGCGCATCCTCGGCAGAGCCTGTTCCCGAAAAGGCAAAAGTCTGGCTCCTTGTCCCACACAGAAGGTGGCAGCCCTGAAAGCTCTTGCTGGTCTTCACCTTCCCCGTGCAGCCTAGTCACAGGCACAACAGGTTTTGGGATCTGTGCTTGCCCAGAGAAGGGACATCTCATGGTGCGCATCCTCGGCAGAGCCTGTTCCCGAAAAGGCAAACGTCCGGCTCCTTGTCCCACAAGGAAGGTGGCAGCCCGGAAAGCTCTTGCTGGTCTTCACCTTCCCCCTGCAGCCTATTCACAGGCACAACCGCACGGGGAATCTCTGCTTTCCCAAAGACGCAATCTCTCACGGTGCGCATCCTCGGCAGAGCCTGTTCCCGAAAAGGCAAACGTCCGGCTCCTTGTCCCACACGGAAGGTGGCAGCCCTGAAAGCTCTTGCTGGTCTCCACCTTCCCCGTGCAGCCTAGTCACAGGCACAACCGCACTGGGAATCTCTGCTTTCCCAAAGACGCAATCTCTCACGGTGCGCATCCTCGGCAGAGCCTGTTCCCGAAAAGGCAAACGTCCGGCTCCTTGTCCCACACGGAAGGTGGCAGCCCAGAAAGCTGGTGCTGGTCTCCAACTTCCCCCTGCAGCCTATTCACAGGCACAACAGGTTTTGGGATCTGTGCTTGCCCAGAGAAGGAACATCTCACGGTGCGCATCCTCGGCAGAGCCTGTTCCCGAAAAGGCAAACGTCCGGCTCCTGGTCCCACACGGAAGGTGGCAGCCCTGAAAGCTGTTGCTGGTCTTCACCTTCCCCCTGCAGCCTATTCACAGGCACAACAGGTTTTGGGATCTGTGCTTACCCAGAGAAGGAACATCTCACGGTGCGCATCCTCGGCAGAGCCTGTTCCCGAAAAGGCAAACGTCCGGCTCCTGGTCCCACACGGAAGGTGGCAGCCCGGAAAGCTCTTGCTGGTCTTCACCTTCCCCCTGCAGCCTATTCACAGGCACAACAGCTTTTCGGATCCGTGCTTGCCCAGAGAAGGAACATCTCACGGTGCGCATCCTTGGCAGAGCCTGTTCCCGAAAAGGCAAACGTCCGGCTCCTTGTCCCACACGGAAGGTTGCAGCCCTGAAAGCTGTTGCTGGTCTTCACCTTCCCCCTGCAGCCTATTCACAGGCACAACAGGTTTTGGGATCTGTGCTTACCCAGAGAAGGAACATCTCACGGTGCGCATCCTCGGCAGAGCCTGTTCCCGAAAAGGCAAACGTCCGGCTCCTTGTCCCACACGGAAGGTGGCAGCCCGGAAAGCTCTTGCTGGTCTTCACCTTCCCCCTGCAGCCTATTCACAGGCACAACAGGTTGTGGGAGCTGTGCTTGCCCAGAGAAGGAACATCTCACGGTGCGCATCCTCGGCAGAGCCTGTTCCCGAAAAGGCAAACGTCCGGCTCCTTGTCCCACACGGAAGGTTGCAGCCCTGAAAGCTGTTGCTGGTCTTCACCTTCCCCGTGCAGCCTAGTCACAGGCACAACCGCACTGGGAATCTCTGCTTTCCCAAAGACGCAATCTCTCACGGCGCGCATCCTCGGCAGAGCCTGTTCCCGAAAAGGCAAACATCCGGCTCCTTGTCCCACACGGAAGGGGGCAGCCCTGAAAGCTGTTGCTGGTCTTCACCTTCCCCCTGCAGCCTATTCACAGGCACAACAGGTTTTGGGATCTGTGCTTGCCCAGAGAAGGAACATCTCACGGTGCGCATCCTCGGCAGAGCCTGTTCCCGAAAAGGCAAACGTCCGGCTCCTTGTCCCACATGGAAGGTGGCAGCCCTGAAAGCTGGTGCTGGTCTTCACCTTCCCCGTGCAGCCTATTCACAGGCACAACAGGTTTTGGGATCTGTGCTTGCCCAGAGAAGGAACATCTCACGGTGCGCACCCTCGGCAGAGCCTGTTCCCGAAAAGGCAAACGTCCGGCTCCTTGTCCCACACGGAAGGTGGCAGCCCGGAAAGCTCTTGCTGGTCTTCACCTTCCCCCTGCAGCCTATTCACAGGCACAACAGGTTTTGGGATCTGTGCTTGCCCACAGAAGGAACATCTCACGGTGCGCTTCCTCGGCAGAGCCTGTTCCCGAAAAGGCAAACGTCCGGCTCCTTGTCCCACACGGAAGGTGGCAGCCCTGAAAGCTGTTGCTGGTCTTCACCTTCCCCCTGCAGCCTAGTCACAGGCACAACCGCACGGGGAATCTCTGCTTTCCCAAAGACGCAATCTCTCACGGCGCGCATCCTCGGCAGAGCCTGTTCCTGAAAAGGCAAACGTCCGGCTCCTTGTCCCACACGGAAGGTGGCAGCCCTGAAAGCTGTTGCTGGTCTTCACCTTCCCCCTGCAGCCTATTCACAGGCACAACAGCTTTTCGGATCCGTGCTTGCCCAGAGAAGGAACATCTCACGGTGCGCATCCTCGGCAGAGCCTGTTCCCGAAAAGTCAAACATCCGGCTCCTTGTCCCACACGGAAGGTGGCAGCCCTGAAAGCTCTTGCTGGTCTTCACCTTCCCCCTGCAGCCTATTCACAGGCACAACAGGTTTTGGGATCTGTGCTTGCCCAGAGAAGGAACATCTCACGGTGCGCATCCTCGGCAGAGCCTGTTCCCGAAAAGGCAAACGTCCGGCTCCTTGTCCCACACGGAAGGTGGCAGCCCGGAAAGCTCTTGCTGGTCTTCACCTTCCCCGTGCAGCCTAGTCACAGGCACAACAGGTTTTGGGATCTGTGCTTGCCCAGAGAAGGAACATCTCACGGTGCGCATCCTCGGCAGAGCCTGTTCCCGAAAAGGCAAACGTCCGGCTCCTGGTCCCACACGGAAGGTGGCAGCCCTGAAAGCTCTTGCTGGTCTTCACCTTCCCCGTGCAGCCTAGTCACAGGCACAACCGCACTGGGAATCTCTGCTTTCCCAAAGACGCAATCTCTCAGGGTGCGCATCCTCGGCAGAGCCTGTTCCCGAAAAGACAAACGTCCGGCTCCTTGTCCCACACGGAAGGGGGCAGCCCGGAAAGCTGTTGCTGGTCTTCACCTTCCCCCTGCAGCCTATTCACAGGCACAACAGGTTTGGGGATCTGTGCTTGCCCAGAGAAGGAACATCTCACGGTGCGCTTCCTCGGCAGAGCCTGTTCCCGAAAAGGCAAACGTCCGGCTCCTTGTCCCACACGGAAGGTGGCAGCCCTGAAAGCTCTTGCTGGTCTCCACCTTCCCCGTGCAGCCTAGTCACAGGCACAACCGCACTGGGAATCTCTGCTTTCCCAAAGACGCAATCTCTCACGGTGCGCATCCTCGGCAGAGCCTGTTCCCGAAAAGGCAAACGTCCGGCTCCTTGTCCCACACGGAAGGGGGCAGCCCTGAAAGCTGGTGCTGGTCTCCACCTTCCCTGTGCAGCCTATTCACAGGCACAACAGGTTTTGGGATCTGTGCTTGCCCAGAGAAGGAACATCTCACGGTGCGCATCCTCGGCAGAGCCTGTTCCCGAAAAGGCAAAAGTCCGGCTCCTGGTCCCACACGGAAGGTGGCAGCCCTGAAAGCTGGTGCTGGTCTTCACCTTCCCCCTGCAGCCTATTCACAGGCACAACAGGTTTTGGGATCTGTGCTTACCCAGAGAAGGGACATCTCATGGTGCGTATCCTCGGCAGAGCCTGTTCCCGAAAAGGCAAACGTCCGGCTCCTTGTCCCACACGGAAGGTGGCAGCCCGGAAAGCTCTTGCTGGTCTTCACCTTCCCCCTGCAGCCTATTCACAGGCACAACCGCACGGGGAATCTCTGCTTTCCCAAAGACGCAATCTCTCACGGTGCGCATCCTCGGCAGAGCCTGTTCCCGAAAAGGCAAACGTCCGGCTCCTTGTCCCACACGGAAGGTGGCAGCCCTGAAAGCTCTTGCTGGTCTCCACCTTCCCCGTGCAGCCTAGTCACAGGCACAACCGCACTGGGAATCTCTGCTTTCCCAAAGACGCAATCTCTCACGGTGCGCATCCTCGGCAGAGCCTGTTCCCGAAAAGGCAAACGTCCGGCTCCTTGTCCCACACGGAAGGTGGCAGCCCAGAAAACTGGTGCTGGTCTCCAACTTCCCCCTGCAGCCTATTCACAGGCACAACAGGTTTTGGGATCTGTGCTTGCCCAGAGAAGGAACATCTCACGGTGCGCATCCTCGGCAGAGCCTGTTCCCGAAAAGGCAAACGTCCGGCTCCTTGTCCCACACGGAAGGTGGCAGCCCTGAAAGCTGTTGCTGGTCTTCACCTTCCCCCTGCAGCCTATTCACAGGCACAACAGGTTTTGGGATCTGTGCTTACCCAGAGAAGGAACATCTCACGGTGCGCATCCTCGGCAGAGCCTGTTCCCGAAAAGGCAAACGTCCGGCTCCTGGTCCCACACGGAAGGTGGCAGCCCGGAAAGCTCTTGCTGGTCTTCACCTTCCCCCTGCAGCCTATTCACAGGCACAACAGGTTGTGGGATCTGTGCTTGCCCAGAGAAGGAACATCTCACGGTGCGCATCCTTGGCAGAGCCTGTTCCCGAAAAGGCAAACGTCCGGCTCCTTGTCCCACACGGAAGGTTGCAGCCCTGAAAGCTGTTGCTGGTCTTCACCTTCCCCCTGCAGCCTATTCACAGGCACAACAGGTTTTGGGATCTGTGCTTACCCAGAGAAGGAACATCTCACGGTGCGCATCCTCGGCAGAGCCTGTTCCCGAAAAGGCAAACGTCCGGCTCCTTGTCCCACACGGAAGGTGGCAGCCCGGAAAGCTCTTGCTGGTCTTCACCTTCCCCCTGCAGCCTATTCACAGGCACAACAGGTTGTGGGAGCTGTGCTTGCCCAGAGAAGGAACATCTCACGGTGCGCATCCTCGGCAGAGCCTGTTCCCGAAAAGGCAAACGTCCGGCTCCTTGTCCCACACGGAAGGTTGCAGCCCTGAAAGCTGTTGCTGGTCTTCACCTTCCCCGTGCAGCCTAGTCACAGGCACAACCGCACTGGGAATCTCTGCTTTCCCAAAGACGCAATCTCTCACGGCGCGCATCCTCGGCAGAGCCTGTTCCCGAAAAGGCAAACATCCGGCTCCTTGTCCCACACGGAAGGGGGCAGCCCTGAAAGCTGTTGCTGGTCTTCACCTTCCCCCTGCAGCCTATTCACAGGCACAACAGGTTTTGGGATCTGTGCTTGCCCAGAGAAGGAACATCTCACGGTGCGCATCCTCGGCAGAGCCTGTTCCCAAAAAGGCAAACGTCCGGCTCCTTGTCCCACATGGAAGGTGGCAGCCCTGAAAGCTGGTGCTGGTCTTCACCTTCCCCGTGCAGCCTATTCACAGGCACAACAGGTTTTGGGATCTGTGCTTGCCCAGAGAAGGAACATCTCACGGTGCGCACCCTCGGCAGAGCCTGTTCCCGAAAAGGCAAACGTCCGGCTCCTTGTCCCACACGGAAGGTGGCAGCCCGGAAAGCTCTTGCTGGTCTTCACCTTCCCCCTGCAGCCTAGTCACAGGCACAACCGCACTGGGAATCTCTGCTTTCCCAAAGACGCAATCTCTCACGGCGCGCATCCTCGGCAGTGCCTGTTCCCGAAAAGGCAAACGTCCGGCTCCTTGTCCCACACGGAAGGTGGCAGCCCTGAAAGCTCTTGCTGGTCTTCACCTTCCCCCTGCAGCCTATTCACAGGCACAACAGCTTTTCGGATCCGTGCTTGCCCAGAGAAGGAACATCTCACGGTGCGCATCCTCGGCAGAGCCTGTTCCCGAAAAGTCAAACATCCGGCTCCTTGTCCCACACGGAAGGTGGCAGCCCTGAAAGCTCTTGCTGGTCTTCACCTTCCCCCTGCAGCCTATTCACAGGCACAACAGGTTTTGGGATCTGTGCTTGCCCAGAGAAGGAACATCTCACGGTGCGCATCCTCGGCAGAGCCTGTTCCCGAAAAGGCAAACGTCCGGCTCCTTGTCCCACACGGAAGGTGGCAGCCCGGAAAGCTCTTGCTGGTCTTCACCTTCCCCGTGCAGCCTAGTCACAGGCACAACAGGTTTTGGGATCTGTGCTTGCCCAGAGAAGGAACATCTCACGGTGCGCATCCTCGGCAGAGCCTGTTCCCGAAAAGGCAAACGTCCGGCTCCTGGTCCCACACGGAAGGTGGCAGCCCTGAAAGCTCTTGCTGGTCTTCACCTTCCCCGTGCAGCCTAGTCACAGGCACAACCGCACTGGGAATCTCTGCTTTCCCAAAGACGCAATCTCTCAGGGTGCGCATCCTCGGCAGAGCCTGTTCCCGAAAAGACAAACGTCCGGCTCCTTGTCCCACACGGAAGGGGGCAGCCCGGAAAGCTCTTGCTGGTCTTCACCTTCCCCCTGCAGCCTATTCACAGGCACAACCGCACGGGGAATCTCTGCTTTCCCAAAGACGCAATCTCTCACGGTGCGCATCCTCGGCAGAGCCTGTTCCCGAAAAGGCAAACGTCCGGCTCCTTGTCCCACACGGAAGGTGGCAGCCCTGAAAGCTCTTGCTGGTCTCCACCTTCCCCGTGCAGCCTAGTCACAGGCACAACCGCACTGGGAATCTCTGCTTTCCCAAAGACGCAATCTCTCACGGTGCGCATCCTCGGCAGAGCCTGTTCCCGAAAAGGCAAACGTCCGGCTCCTTGTCCCACACGGAAGGTGGCAGCCCTGAAAGCTGGTGCTGGTCTCCACCTTCCCTGTGCAGCCTATTCACAGGCACAACAGGTTTTGGGATCTGTGCTTGCCCAGAGAAGGAACATCTCACGGTGCGCATCCTCGGCAGAGCCTGTTCCCGAAAAGGCAAAAGTCCGGCTCCTGGTCCCACACGGAAGGTGGCAGCCCTGAAAGCTGTTGCTGGTCTTCACCTTCCCCCTGCAGCCTATTCACAGGCACAACAGGTTTTGGGATCTGTGCTTACCCAGAGAAGGAACATCTCACGGTGCGCATCCTCGGCAGAGCCTGTTCCCGAAAAGGCAAACGTCCGGCTCCTTGTCCCACACGGAAGGTGGCAGCCCTGAAAGCTGTTGCTGGTCTTCACCTTCCCCCTGCAGCCTATTCACAGGCACAACAGGTTTTGGGATCTGTGCTTGCCCAGAGAAGGAACATCTCACGGTGCGCATCCTCGGCAGAGCCTGTTCCCGAAAAGGCAAACGTCCGGCTCCTTGTCCCACACGGAAGGTTGCAGCCCTGAAAGCTGTTGCTGGTCTTCACCTTCCCCGTGCAGCCTAGTCACAGGCACAACCGCACTGGGAATCTCTGCTTTCCCAAAGACGCAATCTCTCACGGCGCGCATCCTCGGCAGAGCCTGTTCCCGAAAAGGCAAACATCCGGCTCCTTGTCCCACACGGAAGGGGGCAGCCCTGAAAGCTGTTGCTGGTCTTCACCTTCCCCCTGCAGCCTATTCACAGGCACAACAGGTTTTGGGATCTGTGCTTGCCCAGAGAAGGAACATCTCACGGTGCGCATCCTCGGCAGAGCCTGTTCCCGAAAAGGCAAACGTCCGGCTCCTTGTCCCACACGGAAGGTGGCAGCCCTGAAAGCTGTTGCTGGTCTTCACCTTCCCCATGCAGCCTATTCACAGGCACAACAGGTTTTGGGATCTGTGCTTGCCCAGAGAAGGAACATCTCACGGTGCGCATCCTCGGCAGAGCCTGTTCCCGAAAAGTCAAACATCCGGCTCCTTGTCCCACACGGAAGGTGGCAGCCCTGAAAGCTCTTGCTGGTCTTCACCTTCCCCCTGCAGCCTATTCACAGGCACAACAGGTTTTGGGATCTGTGCTTGCCCAGAGAAGGAACATCTCACGGTGCGCATCCTCGGCAGAGCCTGTTCCCGAAAAGGCAAACGTCCGGCTCCTTGTCCCACACGGAAAGTGGCAGCCCGGAAAGCTCTTGCTGGTCTTCACCTTCCCCGTGCAGCCTAGTCACAGGCACAACAGGTTTTGGGATCTGTGCTTGCCCAGAGAAGGAACATCTCACGGTGCGCATCCTCGGCAGAGCCTGTTCCCGAAAAGGCAAACGTCCGGCTCCTGGTCCCACACGGAAGGTGGCAGCCCTGAAAGCTCTTGCTGGTCTTCACCTTCCCCGTGCAGCCTAGTCACAGGCACAACCGCACTGGGAATCTCTGCTTTCCCAAAGACGCAATCTCATAGGGTGCGCATCCTTGGCAGAGCCTGTTCCCGAAAAGACAAACGTCCGGCTCCTTGTCCCACACGGAAGGGGGCAGCCCTGAAAGCTGTTGCTGGTCTTCACCTTCCCCCTGCAGCCTATTCACAGGCACAACAGGTTTTGGGATCTGTGCTTGCCCAGAGAAGGAACATCTCACGGTGCGCATCCTCGGCAGAGCCTGTTCCCGAAAAGGCAAACGTCCGGCTCCTTGTCCCACACGGAAGGTGGCAGCCCTGAAAGGTCTTGCTGGTCTTCACCTTCCCCCTGCAGCCTATTCACAGGCACAACAGGTTTTGGGATCTGTGCTTGCCCAGAGAAGGAACATCTCACGGTGCGCATCCTCGGCAGAGCCTGTTCCCGAAAAGGCAAAAGTCCGGCTCCTGGTCCCACACGGAAGGGGGCAGCCCTGAAAGCTCTTGCTGGTCTTCACCTTCCCCCTGCAGCCTATTCACAGGCACAACAGGTTTTGGGATCTGTGCTTGCCCAGAGAAGGAACATCTCACGGTGCGCATCCTCGGCAGAGCCTGTTCCCGAAAAGGCAAACGTCCGGCTCCTTGTCCCACATGGAAGGTGGCAGCCCTGAAAGCTGGTGCTGGTCTTCACCTTCCCCGTGCAGCGTATTCACAGGCACAACAGGTTTTGGGATCTGTGCTTGCCCACAGAAGGAACATCTCACGGTGCGCACCCTCGGCAGAGCCTGTTCCCGAAAAGGCAAACGTCCGGCTCCTTGTCCCACACGGAAGGTGGCAGCCCGGAAAGCTCTTGCTGGTCTTCACCTTCCCCCTGCAGCCTATTCACAGGCACAACAGGTTTTGGGATCTGTGCTTGCCCAGAGAAGGAACATCTCACGGTGCGCATCCTCGGCAGAGCCTGTTCCCGAAAAGGCAAACGTCCGGCTCCTTGTCCCACACGGAAGGTGGCAGCCCTGAAAGCTGTTGCTGGTCTTCAACTTCCCCCTGCAGCCTATTCACAGGCACAACCGCACTGGGAATCTCTGCTTTCCCAAAGACGCAATCTCTCACGGCGCGCATCCTCGGCAGAGCCTGTTCCCGAAAAGGCAAACGTCCGGCTCCTTGTCCCACACGGAAGGTGGCAGCCCTGAAAGCTCTTGCTGGTCTTCACCTTCCCCCTGCAGCCTAGTCACAGGCACAACAGGTTTTGGGATCTGTGCTTGCCCAGAGAAGGAACATCTCACGGTGCGCATCCTCGGCAGAGCCTGTTCCCGAAAAGGCAAACGTCCGGCTCCTTGTCCCACACGGAACGTGGCAGCCCGGAAAGCTCTTGCTGGTCTTCACCTTCCCCCTGCAGCCTATTCACAGGCACAACCGCACTGGGAATCTCTGCTTTCCCAAAGACGCATTCTCTCACGGTGCGCATCCTCGGCAGAGCCTGTTCCCGAAAAGGCAAACGTCCGGCTCCTTGTCCCACACGGAAGGTGGCAGCCCTGAAAGCTCTTGCTGGTCTCCACCTTCCCCGTGCAGCCTATTCACAGGCACAACAGGTTTGGGGATCTGTGCTTGCCCAGAGAAGGAACATCTCACGGTGCGCATCCTCGGCAGAGCCTGTTCCCGAAAAGGCAAACGTCCGGCTCCTGGTCCCACACGGAAGGTGGCAGCCCTGAAAGCTGTTGCTGGTCTTCACCTTCCCCCTGCAGCCTATTCACAGGCACAACCACATTGGGAATCTCTGCTTTCCCAAAGACGCATTCTCTCACGGTGCGCATCCTCGGCAGAGCCTGTTCCCGAAAAGGCAAACCTCCGGCTCCTGGTCCCACACGGAAGGTGGCAGCCCTGAAAGCTGTTGCTGGTCTTCACCTTCCCCGTGCAGCCTATTCACAGGCACAACAGGTTTTGGGATCTGTGCTTGCCCAGAGAAGGAACATCTCACGGTGCGCATCCTCGGCAGAGCCTGTTCCCGAAAAGGCAAACATCCAGCTCCTGGTCCCACACGGAAGGTGGCAGCCCTGAAAGCTCTTGCTGGTCTTCACCTTCCCCCTGCAGCCTATTCACAGGCACAACAGGTTTTGGGATCTTTGCTTGCCCAGAGAAGGAACATCTCACGGTGCGCACCCTCGGCAGAGCCTGTTCCCGAAAAGGCAAACGTCCGGCTCCTTGTCCCACACGGAAGGTGGCAGCCCTGAAAGCTGTTGCTGGTCTTCACCTTCCCCCTGCAGCCTATTCACAGGCACAACAGGTTTTGGGATCTGTGCTTGCCCAGAGAAGGAACATCTCACGGTGCGCATCCTCGGCAGAGCCTGTTCCCGAAAAGGCAAAAGTCCGGCTCCTTGTCCCACACGGAACGTGGCAGCCCGGAAAGCTCTTGCTGGTCTTCACCTTCCCCCTGCAGCCTAGTCACAGGCACAACCGCACTGGGAATCTCTGCTTTCCCAAAGACGCATTCTCTCACGGTGCGCATCCTCGGCAGAGCCTGTTCCCGAAAAGGCAAACGTCCGGCTCCTTATCCCACACGGAAGGTGGCAGCCCGGAAAGCTGTTGCTGGTCTTCACCTTCCCCCTGCAGCCTATTCACAGGCACAACAGCTTTTGGGATCTGTGCTTGCCCAGAGAAGGAACATCTCACGGTGCGCATCCTCGGCAGAGGCTGTTCCCGAAAAGGCAAACCTCCGGCTCCTTGTCCCACACGGAAGGTGGCAGCCCTGAAAGCTCTTGCTGGTCTCCACCTTCCCCGTGCAGCCTATTCACAGGCACAACAGGTTTGGGGATCTGTGCTTGCCCAGAGAAGGAACATCTCACGGTGCGCATCCTCGGCAGAGCCTGTTCCCGAAAAGGCAAACGTCCGGCTCCTGGTCCCACACGGAAGGTGGCAGCCCTGAAAGCTGTTGCTGGTCTTCACCTTCCCCCTGCAGCCTATTCACAGGCACAACCGCACTGGGAATCTCTGCTTTCCCAAAGACGCATTCTCTCACGGTGCGCATCCTCGGCAGAGCCTGTTCCCGAAAAGGCAAACCTCCGGCTCCTGGTCCCACACGGAAGGTGGCAGCCCTGAAAGCTGTAGCTGGTCTTCACCTTCCCCGTGCAGCCTATTCACAGGCACAACAGGTTGTGGGATCTGTGCTTGCCCAGAGAAGGAACATCTCACGGTGCGCATCCTCGGCAGAGCCTGTTCCCGAAAAGGCAAACGTCCAGCTCCTGGTCCCACACGGAAGGTGGCAGCCCTGAAAGCTGTTGCTGGTCTTCACCTTCCCCCTGCAGCCTATTCACAGGCACAACAGGTTTTGGGATCTGTGCTTGCCCAGAGAAGGAACATCTCACGGTGCGCATCCTCGGCAGAGCCTGTTCCCGAAAAGGCAAACGTCCGGCTCCTTGTCCCACACGGAAGGTGGCAGCCCTGAAAGCTGTTGCTGGTCTTCACCTTCCCCGTGCAGCCTAGTCACAGGCACAACAGGTTTGGGGATCTGTGCTTGCCCAGAGAAGGAACATCTCACGGTGCGCATCCTCGGCAGAGCCTGTTCCCGAAAAGGCAAACGTCTGGCTCCTGGTCCCACACGGAAGGTGGCAGCCCGGAAAGCTCTTGCTGGTCTTCACCTTCCCCCTGCAGCCTATTCACAGGCACAACAGGTTTTGGGATCTGTGCTTGCCCAGAGAAGGAACATCTCACGGTGCGCATCCTCAGCAGAGCCTGTTCCCGAAAAGGCAAACGTCCGGCTCCTTGTCCCACACGGAAGGTGGCAGCCCGGAAAGCTCTTGCTGGTCTTCACCTTCCCCCTGCAGCCTATTCACAGGCAGAACAGGTTTGGGGATCTGTGCTTGCCCAGAGAAGGAACATCTCACGGTGCGCATCCTCGGCAGAGCCTGTTCCCGAAAAGGCAAACCTCCGGCTCCTGGTCCCACATGGAAGGTGGCAGCCCTGAAAGCTGTTGCTGGTCTTCACCTTCCCCCTGCAGCCTATTCACAGGCACAACAGGTTTTGGGATCTGTGCTTGCCCAGAGAAGGAACATCTCACGGTGCGCATCCTCGGCAGAGCCTGTTCCCGAAAAGGCAAACGTCCGGCTCCTTGTCCCACACGGAAGGTGGCAGCCCTGAAAGCTGGTGCTGGTCTTCACCTTCCCCCTGCAGCCTATTCACAGGCACAACCGCACGGGGAATCTCTGCTTTCCCAAAGACGCAATCTCTCACGGTGCGCATCCTCGGCAGAGCCTGTTCCCGAAAAGGCAAACGTCCGGCTCCTTGTCCCACACGGAAGGGGGCAGCCCTGAAAGCTGTTGCTGGTCTTCACCTTCCCCCTGCAGCCTATTCACAGGCACAACAGGTTTTGGGATCTGTGCTTGCCCAGAGAAGGAACATCTCACGGTGCGCATCCTCGGCAGAGCCTGTTCCCGAAAAGGCAAACGTCCGGCTCCTTGTCCCACACGGAAGGGGGCAGCCCGGAAAGCTGTTGCTGGTCTTCACCTTCCCCCTGCAGCCTATTCACAGGCACAACAGGTTTTGGGATCTGTGCTTGCCCAGAGAAGGAACATCTCACGGTGCGCATCCTCGGCAGAGCCTGTTCCCGAAAAGGCAAACGTCCGGCTCCTTGTCCCACACGGAAGGTGGCAGCCCTGAAAGCTGTTGCTGGTCTTCACCTTCCCCCTGCAGCCTATTCACAGGCACAACAGGTTTTGGGATCTGTGCTTGCCCAGAGAAGGAACATCTCACGGTGCGCACCCTCGGCAGAGCCTGTTCCCGAAAAGGCAAACGTCCAGCTCCTGGTCCCACACGGAAGGTGGCAGCCCTGAAAGCTGTTGCTGGTCTTCACCTTCCCCCTGCAGCCTATTCACAGGCACAACAGGTTTTGGGATCTGTGCTTGCCCACAGAAGGAACATCTCACGGTGCGCATCCTCGGCAGAGCCTGTTCCCGAAAAGGCAAAAGTCCGGCTCCTGGTCCCACACGTAAGTGGGCAGCCCTGAAAACTGTTGCTGGTCTTCAACTTCCCCCTGCAGCCTATTCACAGGCACAACAGGTTTTGGGATCTGTGCTTGCCCAGAGAAGGAACATCTCACGGTGCGCATCCTCGGCAGAGCCTGTTCCCGAAAAGGCAAACGTCCGGCTCCTGGTCCCACACGGAAGGGGGCAGCCCTGAAAGCTCTTGCTGGTCTTCACCTTCCCCCTGCAGCCTATTCACAGGCACAACAGCTGTTGGGATCTGTGCTTGCCCAGAGAAGGAACATCTCACGGTGCGCATCCTCGGCAGAGCCTGTTCCCGAAAAGGCAAACGTCCGGCTCCTGGTCCCACACGGAAGGGGGCAGCCCTGAAAGCTGTTGCTGGTTCAACTTCCCCCTGCAGCCTATTCACAGGCACAACCGGTTTTGGGATCTGTGCTTGCCCAGAGAAGGAACATCTCACGGTGCGCATCCTCGGCAGAGCCTGTTCCCGAAAAGGCAAACGTCCGGCTCCTTTTCCCACACGGAAGGGGGCAGCCCTGAAAGCTCTTGCTGGTCTTCACCTTCCCCCTGCAGCCTATTCACAGGCACAACAGGTTGTGGGATCTGTGCTTGCCCAGAGAAGGAACATCTCACGGTGCGCATCCTCGGCAGAGCCTGTTCCCGAAAAGGCAAACGTCCGGCTCCTTGTCCCACACGGAAGGTGGCAGCCCTGAAAGCTCTTGCTGGTCTTCACCTTCCCCCTGCAGCCTATTCACAGGCACAACAGGTTGTGGGATCTGTGCTTGCCCAGAGAAGGAACATCTCACGGTGCGCATCCTCGGCAGAGCCTGTTCCCGAAAAGGCAAACGTCCGGCTCCTTGTCCCACACGGAAGGGGGCAGCCCTGAAAGCTCTTGCTGGTCTTCACCTTCCCCCTGCAGCCTAGTCACAGGCACAACAGGTTTTGGGATCTGTGCTTGCCCAGAGAAGGAACATCTCACGGTGCGCATCCTCGGCAGAGCCTGTTCCCGAAAAGGCAAACGTCCGGCTCCTGGTCCCACACGGAAGGTGGCAGCCCTGAAAGCTGTTGCTGGTCTTCACCTTCCCCCTGCAGCCTATTCACAGGCACAACAGGTTGTGGGATCTGTGCTTGCCCAGAGAAGGAACATCTCACGGTGCGCATCCTCGGCAGAGCCTGTTCCCGAAAAGGCAAACGTCCGGCTCCTTGTCCCACACGGATGGTGGCAGCCCTGAAAGCTGTTGCTGGTCTTCACCTTCCCCCTGCAGCCTATTCACAGGCACAACAGGTTTTGGGATCTGTGCTTGCCCAGAGAAGGAACATCTCACGGTGCGCATCCTCGGCAGAGCCTGTTCCCGAAAAGGCAAACGTCCGGCTCCTTGTCCCACATGGAAGGTGGCAGCCCGGAAAGCTCTTGCTGGTCTTCACCTTCCCCGTGCAGCCTAGTCACAGGCACAACAGCTTTTGGGATCTCTGCTTGCCCAGAGAAGGAACATCTCACGGTGCGCATCCTCGGCAGAGCCTGTTCCCGAAAAGGCAAACGTCCGGCTCCTTGTCCCACACGGAAGGTGGCAGCCCTGAAAGCTCTTGCCGGTCTTCACCTTCCCCCTGCAGCCTATTCACAGGCACAACAGGTTTGGGGATCTGTGCTTGCCCAGAGAAGGAATATCTCACGGTGCGCACCCTCGGCAGAGCCTGTTCCCGAAAAGGCAAACGTCCGGCTCCTGGTCCCACACGGAAGGTGGCAGCCCGGAAAGCTCTTGCTGGTCTTCACCTTCCCCCTGCAGCCTATTCACAGGCACAACAGGTTTTGGGATCTGTGCTTGCCCAGAGAAGGAACATCTCACGGTGCGCATCCTCGGCAGAGCCTGTTCCCGAAAAGGCAAACGTCCGGCTCCTTGTCCCACACGGAAGGTGGCAGCCCTGAAAGCTCTTGCTGGTCTTCACCTTCCCCGTGCAGCCTAGTCACAGGCACAACAGGTTTTGGGATCTGTGCTTGCCCAGAGAAGGAACATCTCACGGTGCGCATCCTCGGCAGAGCCTGTTCCCGAAAAGGCAAACGTCCGGCTCCTGGTCCCACACGGAAGGTGGCAGCCCTGAAAGCTGTTGCTGGTCTTCACCTTCCCCCTGCAGGCTATTCACAGGCACAACCGCACTGGGAATCTCTGCTTTCCCAAAGACGCAATCTCTCACGGTGCGCATCCTCGGCAGAGCCTGTTCCCGAAAAGGCAAATGTCCGGCTCCTTGTCCCACACGGAAGGTGGCAGCTCGGAAAGATGTTGCTGGTCTTCACCTTCCCCCTGCAGCCTAGTCACAGGCACAACAGGTTTTGGGATCTGTGCTTGCCCAGAGAAGGAACATCTCACGGTGCGCATCCTCGGCAGAGCCTGTTCCCGAAAAGGCAAACGTCCGGCTCCTGGTCCCACACGGAAAGGGGCAGCCCTGAAAGCTGGTGCTGGTCTTCACCTTCCCCCTGCAGCCTATTCACAGGCACAACAGGTTGTGGGATCTGTGCTTGCCCAGAGAAGGAACATCTCACGGTGCGCATCCTCGGCAGAGCCTGTTCCCAAAAAGGCAAACGTCCGGCTCCTTGTCCCACACGGAAGGTGGCAGCCCTGAAAGCTCTTGCCGGTCTTCACCTTCCCCCTGCAGCCTATTCACAGGCACAACCGGTTTTGGGATCTGTGCTTGCCCAGAGAAGGAACATCTCACGGTGCGCATCCTCGGCAGAGCCTGTTCCCAAAAAGGCAAACGTCCGGCTCCTTGTCCCACACGGAAGGTGGCAGCCCTGAAAGCTCTTGCTGGTCTTCACCTTCCCCCTGCAGCCTATTCACAGGCACAACAGGTTTTGGGATCTGTGCTTCCCCAGAGAAGGAACATCTCACGGTGTGCATCCTCGGCAGAGCCTGTTCCCGAAAAGGCAAACGTCCGGCTCCTGGTCCCACACGGAAGGGGGCAGCCCGGAAAGCTCTTGCTGGTCTTCACCTTCCCCCTGCAGCCTAGTCACAGGCACAACAGGTTGTGGGATCTGTGCTTGCCCAGAGAAGGAACATCTCACGGTGCGCATCCTCGGCAGAGCCTGTTCCCGAAAAGGCAAACGTCCGGCTCCTTGTCCCACACAGAAGGTGGCAGCCCTGAAAGCTCTTGCTGGTCTTCACCTTCCCCCTGCAGCCTTTTCACAGGCACAACAGGTTTTGGGATCTGTGCTTGCCCAGAGAAGGAACATCTCACGGTGCGCATCCTCGGCAGAGCCTGTTCCCGAAAAGGCAAACGTCCGGCTCCTTGTCCCACACGGAAGGGGGCAGCCCTGAAAGCTGTTGCTGGTCTTCACCTTCCCCCTGCAGCCTATTCACAGGCACAACAGGTTTTGGGATCTGTGCTTGCCCAGAGAAGGAACATCTCATGGTGCGCATCCTCGGCAGAGCCTGTTCCCGAAAAGGCAAACGTCCGGCTCCTTGTCCCACACGGAAGGGGGCAGCCCTGAAAGCTGTTGCTGGTCTTCACCTTCCCCCTGCAGCCTATTCACAGGCACAACAGGTTGTGGGATCTGTGCTTGCCCACAGAAGGAACATCTCATGGTGCACATCCTCGGCAGAGCCTGTTCCCGAAAAGGCAAACGTCCGGCTCCTGGTCCCACACGGAAGGTGGCAGCCCGGAAAGCTCTTGCTGGTCTTCACCTTCCCCGTGCAGCCTAGTCACAGGCACAACAGCTTTTGGGATCTGTGCTTGCCCAGAGAAGGAACATCTCACGGTGCGCATCCTCGGCAGAGCCTGTTCCCGAAAAGGCAAACGTCCGGCTCCTTGTCCCACACGGAAGGAGGCAGCCCCTGAAAGCTGTTGCTGGTCTTCACCTTCCCCCTGCAGCCTATTCACAGGCAGAACAGCTTTTAGGATCTGTGCTTGCCCAGAGAAGGAACATCTCACGGTGCGCATCCTCGGCAGAGCCTGTTCCCGAAAAGGCAAACGTCCGGCTCCTGGTCCCACACGGAAGGTGGCAGCCCTGAAAGCTCTTGCTGGTCTTCACCTTCCCCCTGCAGCCTATTCACAGGCACAACAGGTTGTGGGATCTGTGCTTGCCCAGAGAAGGAACATCTCACGGTGCGCACCCTCGGCAGATCCTGTTCCCGAAAAGGCAAACGCCCGGCTCCTGGTCCCACACGGAAGGTGGCAGCCCTGAAAGCTCCTGCTGGTCTTCACCTTCCCCCTGCAGCCTATTCACAGGCACAACAGGTTTTGGGATCTGTGCTAGCCCAGAGAAGGAACATCTCACGGTGCGCATCCTCGGCAGAGCCTGTTCCCGAAAAGGCAAACGTCCGGCTCCTTGTCCCACACGGAAGGTGGCAGCCCTGAAAGCTGTTGCTGGTCTTCACCTTCCCCCTGCATCCTATTCACAGGCACAACAGGTTTTGGGATCTGTGCTTGACCAGAGAAGGAACATCTCACGGTGCGCATCCTTGGCAGAGCCTGTTCCCGAAAAGGCAAACGTCCGGCTCCTTGTCCCACACGGAAGGTGGCAGCCCTGAAAGCTGGTGCCGGTCTTCACCTTCCCCCTGCAGCCTATTCACAGGCACAACAGGTTTGGGGATCTGTGCTTGCCCAGAGAAGGAATATCTCACGGTGCGCACCCTCGGCAGAGCCTGTTCCCGAAAAGGCAAACGTCCGGCTCCTGGTCCCACACGGAAGGTGGCAGCCCGGAAAGCTCTTGCTGGTCTTCACCTTCCCTGTGCAGCCTATTCACAGGCACAACCGCACTGGGAATCTCTGCTTTCCCAAAGACGCAATCTCTCACGGTGCGCATCCTCGGCAGAGCCTGTTCCCGAAAAGACAAACGTCCGGCTCCTGGTCCCACACAGAAGGGGGCAGCCCTGAAAGCTCTTGCTGGTCTTCACCTTCCCCGTGCAGCCTAGTCACAGGCACAACAGGTTTTGGGATCTGTGCTTGCCCAGAGAAGGAACATCTCACGGTGCGCATCCTCGGCAGAGCCTGTTCCCGAAAAGGCAAACGTCCGGCTCCTTGTCCCACACGGAAGGTGGCAGCCCTGAAAGCTCTTGCTGGTCTTCACCTTCCCCCTGCAGCCTATTCACAGGCACAACAGGTTTTGGAATCTGTGCTTGCCCAGAGAAGGAACATCTCACGGTGCGCATCCTCGGCAGAGCCTGTTCCCGAAAAGGCAAACGTCCGGCTCCTTGTCCCACACGGAAGGTGGCAGCCCGGAAAGCTGTTGCTGGTCTTCACCTTCCCCCTGCAGCCTATTCACAGGCACAACAGGTTTTGGGATCTGTGCTAGCCCAGAGAAGGAACATCTCACGGTGCGCATCCTCGGCAGAGCCTGTTCCCGAAAAGGCAAACGTCCGGCTCCTTGTCCCACACGGAAGGTGGCAGCCCGGAAAGCTGTTGCTGGTCTTCACCTTCCCCCTGCAGCCTATTCACAGGCACAACAGGTTTGGGCATCTGTGCTTGCCCACAGAAGGAACATCTCACGGTGCGCATCCTCGGCAGAGCCTGTTCCCGAAAAGGCAAACGTCCGGCTCCTTGTCCCACACGGAAGGTGGCAGCCCTGAAAGCTGTTGCTGGTCTTCACCTTCCCCCTGCAGCCTATTCACAGGCACAACAGGTTGTGGGATCTGTGCTTACCCAGAGAAGGAACATCTCACGGTGCGCATCCTCGGCAGAGCCTGTTCCCGAAAAGGCAAACGTCCGGCTCCTTGTCCCACACGGAAGGTGGCAGCCCTGAAAGCTGTTGCTGGTCTTCACCTTCCCCCTGCAGCCTGTTCACAGGCACAACAGCTTTTGGGATCTGTGCTTGCCCAGAGAAGGAACATCTCACGGTGCGCATCCTCGGCAGAGCCTGTTCCCGAAAAGGCAAACGTCCGGCTCCTGGTCCCACACGGAAGGGGGCAGCCCGGAAAGCTGTTGCTGGTCTTCACCTTCCCCCTGCAGCCTATTCACAGGCACAACAGGTTTTGGGATCTGTGCTTGCCCAGAGAAGGAACATCTCACGGTGCGCATCCTTGGCAGAGCCTGTTCCCGAAAAGGCAAACGTCCGGCTCCTTGTCCCACACGGAAGGTGGCAGCCCTGAAAGCTCTTGCTGGTCTTCACCTTCCCCCTGCAGCCTATTCACAGGCACAACCGCACTGGGAATCTCTGCTTTCCCAAAGACGCAATCTCTCACGGTGCGCATCCTCAGCAGAGCCTGTTCCCGAAAAGGCAAACGTCCGGCTCCTTGTCCCACACGGAAGGTGGCAGCCCTGAAAGCTGTTGCTGGTCTTCAGCTTCCCCTTGCAGCCTATTCACAGGCACAACAGGTTGTGGGATCTGTGCTTGCCCAGAGAAGGAACATCTCACGGTGCGCATCCTCGGCAGAGCCTGTTCCCGAAAAGGCAAACGTCCGGCTCCTTGTCCCACACGGAAGGTGGCAGCCCTGAAAGCTCTTGCTGGTCTTCACCTTCCCCGTGCAGCCTAGTCACAGGCACAACAGGTTTGGGGATCTGTGCTTGCCCAGAGAAGGAACATCTCACGGTGCGCATCCTCGGCAGAGCCTGTTCCCGAAAAGGCAAACGTCCGGCTCCTTGTCCCACACGGAAGGTGGCAGCCCTGAAAGCTGTTGCTGGTCTTCACCTTCCCCCTGCAGCCTATTCACAGGCACAACAGGTTTGGGGATCTGTGCTTGCCCAGAGAAGGAACATCTCACGGTGCGCATCCTCGGCAGAGCCTGTTCCCGAAAAGGCAAACGTCCGGCTCCTTGTCCCACACGGAAGGTGGCAGCCCGGAAAGCTGGTGCTGGTCTTCACCTTCCCCGTGCAGCCTATTCGCAGGCACAACAGGGTTTGGGATCTGTGCTTGCCCAGAGAAGGAACATCTCACGGTGCGCATCCTCGGCAGAGCCTGTTCCCGAAAAGGCAAACGTCCGGCTCCTTGTCCCACACGGAAGGTGGCAGCCCTGAAAGCTGTTGCTGGTCTTCACCTTCCCCCTGCAGCCTGTTCACAGGCACAACAGCTTTTGGGATCTGTGCTTGCCCAGAGAAGGAACATCTCACGGTGCGCATCCTCGGCAGAGCCTGTTCCCGAAAAGGCAAACGTCCGACTCCTGGTCCCACACGGAAGGGGGCAGCCCTGAAAGCTGTTGCTGGTCTTCACCTTCCCCGTGCAGCCTATTCACAGGCACAACAGGTTTTGGGATCTGTGCTTGCCCAGAGAAGGAACATCTCACGGTGCGCATCCTCGGCAGAGCCTGTTCCCGAAAAGGCAAACGTCCGGCTCCTGGTCCCACATGGAAGGGGGCAGCCCGGAAAGCTGTTGCTGGTCTTCACCTTCCCCCTGCAGCCTATTCACAGGCACAACAGGTTGTGGGATCTGTGCTTGCCCAGAGAAGGAACATCTCACGGTGCGCATCCTCGGCAGAGCCTGTTCCCGAAAAGGCAAACGTCCGGCTCCTTGTCCCACACGGAAGGTGGCAGCCCTGAAAGCTGTTGCTGGTCTTCACCTTCCCCCTGCAGCCTATTCACAGGCAAACCGCTCTGGGAATCTCTACTTTCCCAAAGACGCAATCTCTCACGGTGCGCATCCTCAGCAGAGCCTGTTCCCGAAAAGGCAAACGTCCGGCTCCTGGTCCCACACGGAAGGTGGCAGCCCTGAAAGCTGTTGCTGGTCTTCACTTTCCCCTGCAGCCTGTTCACAGGCACAACAGCTTTTGGGATCTGTGCTTGCCCAGAGAAGGAACATCTCACGGTGCGCATCCTCGGCAGAGCCTGTTCCCGAAAAGGCAAACGTCCGGCTCCTTGTCCCACACGGAAGGTGGCAGCCCTGAAAGCTCTTGCTGGTCTTCACCTTCCCCCTGCAGCCTATTCACAGGCACAACAGGTTTGGGGATCTGTGCTTGCCCAGAGAAGGAACATCTCACGGTGCGCATCCTCGGCAGAGCCTGTTCCCGAAAAGGCAAACGTCCGGCTCCTTGTCCCACACGGAAGGTGGCAGCCCTGAAAGATGTTGCTGGTCTTCACCTTCCCCGTGCAGCCTATTCACAGGCACAACCGCACTGGGAATCTCTGCTTTCCCAAAGACGCAATCTCTCACGGTGCGCATCCTCGGCAGAGCCTGTTCCCGAAAAGGCAAACGTCCGGCTCCTTGTCCCACACGGAAGGTGGCAGCCCTGAAAGCTCTTGCTGGTCTTCACCTTCCCCCTGCAGCCTATTCACAGGCACAACAGGTTGTGGGATCTGTGCTTGCCCAGAGAAGGAACATCTCACGGTGCGCATCCTCGGCAGAGCCTGTTCCCGAAAAGGCAAACGTCCGGCTCCTTGTCCCACACGGAAGGTGGTAGCCCTGAAAGCTCTTGCTGGTCTTCACCTTCCCCCTGCAGCCTATTCACAGGCACAACAGGTTTTGGAATCTGTGCTTGCCCAGAGAAGGAACATCTCACGGTGCGCATCCTCGGCAGAGCCTGTTCCCAAAAAGGCAAACGTCCGGCTCCTTGTCCCACACGGAAGGGGGCAGCCCTGAAAGCTGTTGCTGGTCTTCACCTTCCCCCTGCAGCCTATTCACAGGCACAACAGGTTTGGGGATCTGTGCTTGCCCAGAGAAGGAACATCTCACGGTGCGCACCCTCGGCAGAGCCTGTTCCCGAAAAGGCAAACGTCCGGCTCCTTGTCCCACACGGAAGGGGGCAGCCCTGAAAGCTGTTGCTGGTCTTCACCTTCCCCCTGCAGCCTATTCACAGGCACAACAGGTTGTGGGATCTGTGCTTGCCCAGAGAAGGAACATCTCACGGTGTGCATTCTCGGCAGAGCCTGTTCCCGAATAGGCAAACGTCCGGCTCCTGGTCCCACACGGAAGGTGGCAGCCCGGAAAGCTCTTGCTGGTCTTCACCTTCCCCCTGCAGCCTAGTCACAGGCACAACAGGTTTTGGGATCTGTGCTTGCCCAGAGAAGGAACATCTCACGGTGCGCATCCTCGGCAGAGCCTGTTCCCGAAAAGGCAACCGTCCGGCTCCTGGTCCCACACGGAAGGTGGCAGCCCTGAAAGCTGTTGCTGGTCTTCACCTTCCCCCTGCAGCCTAGTCACAGGCACAACAGGTTGTGGGATCTGTGCTTGCCCAGAGAAGGAACATCTCACGGTGCGCATCCTCGGCAGAGCCTGTTCCCGAAAAGGCAAACGTCCGGCTCCTGGTCCCACACGGAAGGTGGCAGCCCTGAAAGCTCTTGCTGGTCTTCACCTTCCCCCTGCAGTCTATTCACAGGCACAACAGGTTTTGCAATCTGTGCTTGCCCAGAGAAGGAACATCTCACGGTGCGCATCCTCGGCAGAGCCTGTTCCCGAAAAGGCAAACGTCCGGCTCCTTGTCCCACACGGAAGGGGGCAGCCCTGAAAGCTCTTGCTGGTCTTCACCTTCCCCCTGCAGCCTATTCACAGGCACAACAGGTTTTGGGATCTGTGCTTGCCCAGAGAAGGAAGATCTCATGGTGCACACCCTCGGCAGAGCCTGTTCCCGAAAAGGCAAACGTCCGGCTCCTTGTCCCACATGGAAGGGGGCAGCCCTGAAAGCTCTTGCTGGTCTTCACCTTCCCCCTGCAGGCTATTCACAGGCACAACCGCACTGGGAATCTCTGCTTTCCCAAAGACGCAATCTCTCACGGTGCGCATCCTCGGCAGAGCCTGTTCCCGAAAAGGGAAACGTCCGGCTCCTTGTCCCACACGGAAGGTGGCAGCCCTGAAAGCTGTTGCTGGTCTTCACCTTCCCCCTGCAGCCTATTCACAGGCACAACAGGTTTTGGGATCTGTGCTTGCCCAGAGAAGGAACATCTCACGGTGCGCATCCTCGGCAGAGCCTGTTCCCGAAAAGGCAGACGTCCGGCTCCTTGTCCCACACGGAAGGTGGCAGCCCTGAAAGCTGTTGCTGGTCTTCACCTTCCCCCTGCAGCCTATTCACAGGCACAACAGGTTTTGGGATCTGTGCTTGCCCAGAGAAGGAACATCTCACGGTGCGCATCCTCGACAGAGCCTGTTCCCGAAAAGGCAAACGTCCGGCCCCTTGTCCCACACGGAAGGTGGCAGCCCTGAAAGCTGTTGCTGGTCTTCACCTTCCCCCTGCAGCCTATTCACAGGCACAACAGGTTTTGGGATCTGTGCTTGCCCAGAGAAGGAACATCTCACAGTGCGCACCCTCGGCAGAGCCTGTTCCCGAAAAGGCAAACGTCCGGCTCCTTGTCCCACACGGAAGGTGGCAGCCCTGAAAGCTGTTGTTGGTCTTCACCTTCCCCCTGCAGCCTATTCACAGGCACAACAGGTTGTGGGATCTGTGCTTGCCCAGAGAAGGAACATCTCACGGTGCGCATCCTCGGCAGAGCCTGTTCCCGAAAGGCAAACGTCCGGCTCCTTGTCCCACACGGAAGGTGGCAGCCCTGAAAGCTGGTGCCGGTCTTCACCTTCCCCCTGCAGCCTAGTCACAGGCACAACTGCACTGGGAATCTCTGCTTTCCCAAAGACGCAATCTCTCACGGTGCGCATCCTCGGCAGAGCCTGTTCCCGAAAAGGCAAACGTCCGGCTCCTTGTCCCACACGGAAGGTGGCAGCCCTGAAAGCTGTTGCTGGTCTTCACCTTCCCCCTGCAGCCTATTCACAGGCACAACAGGTTGTGGGATCTGTGCTTGCCCAGAGAAGGAACATCTCACGGTGCGCATCCTCGGCAGAGCCTGTTCCCGAAAAGGCAAACGTCCGGCTCCTTGTCCCACACGGAAGGTGGCAGCCCTGAAAGCTGTTGCTGGTCTTCACCTTCCCCCTGCAGCCTATTCACAGGCACAACAGGTTTTGGGATCTGTGCTTGCCCAGAGAAGGAACATCTCACGGTGCGCATCCTCGGCAGAGCCTGTTCCCGAAAAGGCAAACGTCCGGCTCCTTGTCCCACACGGAAGGTGGCAGCCCTGAAAGCTCTTGCTGGTCTTCACCTTCCCTGTGCAGCCTATTCACAGGCACAACCGCACTGGGAATCTCTGCTTTCCCAAAGACGCAATCTCTCACGGTGCGCATCCTCGGCAGAGCCTGTTCCCGAAAAGGCAAACGTCCGGCTCCTTGTCCCACACGGAAGGTGGCAACCCTGAAAGCTGTTGCTGGTCTTCACCTTCCCCCTGCAGCCTATTCACAGGCACAACAGGTTGTGGGATCTGTGCTTGCCCAGAGAAGGAACATCTCACGGTGCACATCCTCGGCAGAGCCTGTTCCCGAAAAGGCAAACGTCCGGCTCCTTGTCCCACACGGAAGGGGGCAGCCCTGAAAGCTGGTGCCGGTCTTCACCTTCCCCCTGCAGCCTATTCACAGGCACAACAGGTTTTGGGATCTGTGCTTGCCCAGAGAAGGAACATCTCACGGTGCGCACCCTCGGCAGAGCCTGTTCCCGATAAGGCAAAAGTCCAGCTCCTTGTCCCACACGGAAGGGGGCAGCCCTGAAAGCTCTTGCTGGTCTTCACCTTCCCCCTGCAGCCTATTCACAGGCACAACAGGTTGTGGGATCTGTGCTTGCCCAGAGAAGGAACATCTCACGGTGCGCATCCTCGGCAGAGCCTGTTCCCGAAAAGGCAGACGTCCGGCTCCTTGTCCCACACGGAAGGGGGCAGCCCTGAAAGCTGTTGCTGGTCTTCACCTTCCCCCTGCAGCCTATTCACAGGCACAACAGGTTTTGGGATCTGTGCTTGCCCAGAGAAGGAACATCTCACGGTGCGCATCCTCGGCAGAGCCTGTTTCCGAAAAGGCAAACGTCCGGCTCCTTGTCCCACACGGAAGGTGGCAGCCCTGAAAGCTGTTGCTGGTCTTCACCTTCCCCCTGCAGCCTATTCACAGGCACAACCGCACTGGGAATCTCTGCTTTCCCAAAGACGCAATCTCTCACGGTGCGCATCCTCGGCAGAGCCTGTTCCCGAAAAGGCAAACGTCCGGCTCCTGGTCCCACACGGAAGGTGGCAGCCCTGAAAGCTGTTGCTGGTCTTCACCTTCCCCGTGCAGCCTAGTCACAGGCACAACAGGTTTTGGGATCTGTGCTTGCCCAGAGAAGGAACATCTCACGGTGCGCATCCTCGGCAGAGCCTGTTCCCGAAAAGGCAAACGTCCGGCTCCTTGTCCCACACGGAAGGTGGCAGCCCTGAAAGCTGTTGCTGGTCTTCACCTTCCCCCTGCAGCCTATTCACAGGCACAACAGGTTGTGGGAGCTGTGCTTGCCCAGAGAAGGAACATCTCACGGTGTGCATCCTCGGCAGAGCCTGTTCCCGAAAAGGCAAACGTCCGGCTCCTTGTCCCACACGGAAGGTGGCAGCCCTGAAAGCTGTTGCTGGTCTTCACCTTCCCCCTGCAGCCTATTCACAGGCACAACAGGTTTGGGGATCTGTGCTTGCCCAGAGAAGGAACATCTCACGGTGCGCATCCTCGGCAGAGCCTGTTCCCGAAAAGGCAAACGCCCGGCTCCTGGTCCCACACGGAAGGTGGCAGCCCTGAAAGCTCTTGCTGGTCTTCACCTTCCCTGTGCAGCCTATTCACAGGCACAACCGCACTGGGAATCTCTGCTTTCCCAAAGACGCAATCTCTCACGGTGCGCATCCTCGGCAGAGCCTGTTCCCGAAAAGGCAAACGTCCGGCTCCTTGTCCCACACGGAAGGTGGCAACCCTGAAAGCTGTTGCTGGTCTTCACCTTCCCCCTGCAGCCTATTCACAGGCACAACAGGTTGTGGGATCTGTGCTTGCCCAGAGAAGGAACATCTCACGGTGCGCATCCTCGGCAGAGCCTGTTCCCGAAAAGGCAAACGTCCGGCTCCTTGTCCCACACGGAAGGGGGCAGCCCTGAAAGCTGGTGCTGGTCTTCACCTTCCCCCTGCAGCCTATTCACAGGCACAACAGGTTTTGGGATCTGTGCTTGCCCAGAGAAGGAACATCTCACGGTGCGCACCCTCGGCAGAGCCTGTTCCCGAAAAGGCAAACGTCCAGCTCCTTGTCCCACACGGAAGGGGGCAGCCCTGAAAGCTCTTGCTGGTCTTCACCTTCCCCCTGCAGCCTATTCACAGGCACAACAGGTTGTGGGATCTGTGCTTGCCCAGAGAAGGAACATCTCACGGTGCGCATCCTCGGCAGAGCCTGTTCCCGAAAAGGCAGACGTCCGGCTCCTTGTCCCACACGGAAGGGGGCAGCCCTGAAAGCTGGTGCTGGTCTTCACCTTCCCCCAGCAGCCTAGTCACAGGCACAACAGGTTTTGGGATCTGTGCTTGCCCAGAGAAGGAACATCTCACGGTGCGCATCCTCGGCAGAGCCTGTTTCCGAAAAGGCAAACGTCCGGCTCCTGGTCCCACACGGAAGGTGGCAGCCCTGAAAGCTGTTGCTGGTCTTCACCTTCCCCCTGCAGCCTATTCACAGGCACAACAGGTTGTGGGAGCTGTGCTTGCCCAGAGAAGGAACATCTCACGGTGTGCATCCTCGGCAGAGCCTGTTCCCGAAAAGGCAAACGTCCGGCTCCTTGTCCCACACGGAAGGTGGCAGCCCTGAAAGCTCTTGCTGGTCTTCACCTTCCCCCTGCAGCCTATTCACAGGCACAACAGGTTTTGGGATCTGTGCTTGCCCAGAGAAGGAACATCTCACGGTGCGCATCCTCGGCAGAGCCTGTTCCCGAAAAGGCAAACGCCCGGCTCCTGGTCCCACACGGAAGGTGGCAGCCCTGAAAGCTCTTGCTGGTCTTCACCTTCCCTGTGCAGCCTATTCACAGGCACAACCGCACTGGGAATCTCTGCTTTCCCAAAGACGCAATCTCTCACGGTGCGCATCCTCGGCAGAGCCTGTTCCCGAAAAGGCAAACGTCCGGCTCCTTGTCCCACACGGAAGGTGGCAACCCTGAAAGCTGTTGCTGGTCTTCACCTTCCCCCTGCAGCCTATTCACAGGCACAACAGGTTGTGGGATCTGTGCTTGCCCAGAGAAGGAACATCTCACGGTGCGCATCCTCGGCAGAGCCTGTTCCCGAAAAGGCAAACGTCCGGCTCCTTGTCCCACACGGAAGGGGGCAGCCCTGAAAGCTGGTGCTGGTCTTCACCTTCCCCCTGCAGCCTATTCACAGGCACAACAGGTTTTGGGATCTGTGCTTGCCCAGAGAAGGAACATCTCACGGTGCGCACCCTCGGCAGAGCCTGTTCCCGAAAAGGCAAACGTCCAGCTCCTTGTCCCACACGGAAGGGGGCAGCCCTGAAAGCTCTTGCTGGTCTTCACCTTCCCCCTGCAGCCTATTCACAGGCACAACAGGTTGTGGGATCTGTGCTTGCCCAGAGAAGGAACATCTCACGGTGCGCATCCTCGGCAGAGCCTGTTCCCGAAAAGGCAGACGTCCGGCTCCTGGTCCCACACGGAAGGTGGCAGCCCTGAAAGCTCTTGCTGGTCTTCACCTTCCCCCTGCAGCCTATTCACAGGCACAACAGGTTTTGGGATCTGTGCTTGCCCAGAGAAGGAACATCTCACGGTGCGCATCCTCGGCAGAGCCTGTTCCCGAAAAGGCAAACGTCCGGCTCCTTGTCCCACACGGAAGGTGGCAGCCCTGAAAGCTCTTGCTGGTCTTCACCTTCCCCCTGCAGCCTATTCACAGGCACAACCGCACTGGGAATCTCTCCTTTCCCAAAGACGCAATCTCTCACGGTGCGCATCCTCGGCAGAGCCTGTTCCCGAAAAGGCAAACGTCCGGCTCCTGGTCCCACACGGAAGGTGGCAGCCCTGAAAGATGTTGCTGGTCTTCACCTTCCCCTTGCAGCCTATTCACAGGCACAACAGGTTGTGGGATCTGTGCTTGCCCAGAGAAGGAACATCTCACGGTGCGCATCCTCGGCAGAGCCTGTTCCCGAAAAGGCAAACGTCCGGCTCCTTGTCCCACACGGAAGGTGGCAGCCCTGAAAGCTCTTGCTGGTCTTCACCTTCCCCGTGCAGCCTATTCACAGGCACAACAGGTTGTGGGATCTGTGCTTGCCCAGAGAAGGAACATCTCACGGTGCGCATCCTCGGCAGAGCCTGTTCCCGAAAAGGCAAACGTCCGGCTCCTGGTCCCACACGGAAGGGGGCAGCCCTGAAAGCTCCTGCTGGTCTTCACCTTCCCCCTGCAGCCTATTCACAGGCACAACAGGTTTGGGGATCTGTGCTTGCCCAGAGAAGGAACATCTCACGGTGCGCACCCTCGGCAGAGCCTGTTCCCGAAAAGGAAAACGTCCGGCTCCTTGTCCCACACGGAAGGGGGCAGCCCTGAAAGCTGTTGCTGGTCTTCACCTTCCCCCTGCAGCCTATTCACAGGCACAACAGGTTTTGGGATCTGTGCTTGCCCAGAGAAGGAACATCTCACGGTGCGCATCCTCGGCAGAGCCTGTTCCCGAAAAGGCAAACGTCCGGCTCCTTGTCCCACACGGAAGGTGGCAGCCCTGAAAGCTGTTGCTGGTCTTCACCTTCCCCGTGCAGCCTAGTCACAGGCACAACCGCACTGGGAATCTCTGCTTTCCCAAAGACGCAATCTCTCACGGTGCGCCTCCTCGGCAGAGCCTGTTCCCGAAAAGGCAAACGTCCGGCTCCTTGTCCCACACGGAATGTGGCAGCCCTGAAAGCTGTTGCTGGTCTTCACCTTCCCCCTGCAGCCTATTCACAGGCACAACAGGTTGTGGGATCTGTGCTTGCCCAGAGAAGGAACATCTCACGGTGCGCATCCTCGGCAGAGCCTGTTCCCGAAAAGGCAGACGTCCGGCTCCTTGTCCCACACGGAAGGGGGCAGCCCTGAAAGCTGGTGCTGGTCTTCACCTTCCCCCTGCAGCCTAGTCACAGGCACAACAGGTTGTGGGATCTGTGCTTGCCCAGAGAAGGAACATCTCACGGTGCGCATCCTCGGCAGAGCCTGTTCCCGAAAAGGCAAACGTCCGGCTCCTTGTCCCACACGGAAGGTGGCAGCCCTTTAAGCTCTTGCTGGTCTTCACCTTCCCCCTGCAGCCTATTCACAGACACAACAGGTTGTGGGATCTGTGCTTGCCCAGAGAAGGAACATCTCACGGTGCGCATCCTCGGCAGAGCCTGTTCCCGAAAAGGCAAACGTCCGGCTCCTTGTCCCACACGGAAGGTGGCAGCCCTGAAAGCTGTTGCTGGTCTTCACCTTCCCCGTGCAGCCTATTCACAGGCACAACCGCACTGGGAATCTCTGCTTTCCCAAAGACGCAATCTCTCACGGTGCGCATCCTCGGCAGAGCCTGTTCCCGAAAAGGCAAACGTCCGGCTCCTGGTCCCACACGGAAGGTGGCAGCCCTGAAAGCTGTTGCTGGTCTTCACCTTCCCCTTGCAGCCTATTCACAGGCACAACAGGTTGTGGGATCTGTGCTTGCCCAGAGAAGGAACATCTCACGGTGCGCATCCTCGGCAGAGCCTGTTCCCGAAAAGGCAAACGTCCGGCTCCTTGTCCCACACGGAAGGTGGCAGCCCTGAAAGCTGTTGCTGGTCTTCACCTTCCCCCTGCAGCCTATTCACAGGCACAACAGGTTGTGGGATCTGTGCTTGCCCAGAGAAGGAACATCTCACGGTGCGCATCCTCGGCAGAGCCTGTTCCCGAAAAGGCAAACGTCCGGCTCCTTGTCCCACACGGAAGGGGGCAGCCCTGAAAGCTCTTGCTGGTCTTCACCTTCCCCCTGCAGCCTATTCACAGGCACAACAGGTTTGGGGATCTGTGCTTGCCCAGAGAAGGAACATCTCACGGTGCGCACCCTCGGCAGAGCCTGTTCCCGAAAAGGAAAACGTCCGGCTCCTTGTCCCACACGGAAGGTGGCAGCCCTGAAAGCTCTTGCTGGTCTTCACCTTCCCCCTGCAGCCTATTCACAGGCACAACAGGTTGTGGGATCTGTGCTTGCCCAGAGAAGGAACATCTCACGGTGCGCATCCTCGGCAGAGCCTGTTCCCGAAAAGGCAAACGTCCGGCTCCTGGTCCCACACGGAAGGTGGCAGCCCTGAAAGCTGTTGCTGGTCTTCACCTTCCCCCTGCAGCCTATTCACAGGCACAACCGCACTGGGAATCTCTGCTTTCCCAAAGACGCAATCTCTCACGGTGCGCATCCTCGGCAGAGCCTGTTCCCGAAAAGGCAAACGTCCGGCTCCTGGTCCCACACGGAAGGTGGCAGCCCTGAAAGCTGTTGCTGGTCTTCACCTTCCCCGTGCAGCCTAGTCACAGGCACAACAGGTTTTGGGATCTGTGCTTGCCCAGAGAAGGAACATCTCACGGTGCGCATCCTCGGCAGAGCCTGTTCCCGAAAAGGCAAACGTCCGGCTCCTTGTCCCACACGGAAGGTGGCAGCCCTGAAAGCTGTTGCTGGTCTTCACCTTCCCCCTGCAGCCTATTCACAGGCACAACAGGTTTGGGAATCTGTGCTTGCCCAGAGAAGGAACATCTCACGGTGCGCATCCTCGGCAGAGCCTGTTCCCGAAAAGGAAAACGTCCGGCTCCTTGTCCCACACGGAAGGGGGCAGCCCTGAAAGCTGTTGCTGGTCTTCACCTTCCCCCTGCAGCCTATTCACAGGCACAACAGGTTTTGGGATCTGTGCTTGCCCAGAGAAGGAACATCTCACGGTGCGCATCCTCGGCAGAGCCTGTTCCCGAAAAGGCAAACGTCCGGCTCCTTGTCCCACACGGAAGGTGGCAGCCCTGAAAGCTCTTGCTGGTCTTCACCTTCCCCGTGCAGCCTAATCACAGGCACAACAGGTTGTGGGATCTGTGCTTGCCCAGAGAAGGAACATCTCACGGTGCGCATCCTCGGCAGAGCCTGTTCCCGAAAAGGCAAACGTCCGGCTCCTTGTCCCACACGGAAGGGGGCAGCCCTGAAAGCTGTTGCTGGTCTTCATCTTCCCCCTGCAGCCTATTCACAGGCACAACAGGTTGTGGGATCTGTGCTTGCCCAGAGAGGGAACATCTCACGGTGCGCATCCTCGGCAGAGCCTGTTCCCGAAAAGGCAAACGTCCGGCTCCTTGTCCCACACGGAAGGTGGCAGCCCTGAAAGCTCTTGCTGGTCTTCACCTTCCCCCTGCAGCCTATTCACAGGCACAACAGGTTTGGGGATCTGTGCTTGCCCAAAGACGCAATCTCTCACGGTGCGCATCCTCGGCAGAGCCTGTTCCCGAAAAGGCAAACGTCCGGCTCCTGGTCCCACACGGAAGGTGGCAGCCCTGAAAGCTGTTGCTGGTCTTCACCTTCCCCTTGCAGCCTATTCACAGGCACAACAGGTTGTGGGATCTGTGCTTGCCCAGAGAAGGAACATCTCACGGTGCGCATCCTCGGCAGAGCCTGTTCCCGAAAAGGCAAACGTCCGGCTCCTTGTCCCACACGGAAGGTGGCAGCCCTGAAAGCTGTTGTTGGTCTTCACCTTCCCCGTGCAGCCTATTCACAGGCACAACCGCACTGGGAATCTCTGCTTTCCCAAAGACGCAATCTCTCACGGTGCGCACCCTCGGCAGAGCCTGTTCCCGAAAAGGCAAACGTCCGGCTCCTTGTCCCACACGGAAGGTGGCAACCCTGAAAGCTGTTGCTGGTCTTCACCTTCCCCCTGCAGCCTATTCACAGGCACAACAGGTTGTGGGATCTGTGCTTGCCCAGAGAAGGAACATCTCACGGTGCGCATCCTCGGCAGAGCCTGTTCCCGAAAAGGCAGACGTCCGGCTCCTTGTCCCACACGGAAGGGGGCAGCCCTGAAAGCTGGTGCTGGTCTTCACCTTCCCCCTGCAGCCTATTCACAGGCACAACAGGTTGTGGGATCTGTGCTTGCCCAGAGAAGGAATATCTCACGGTGCGCATCCTCGGCAGAGCCTGTTCCCGAAAAGGCAAACGTCCGGCTCCTTGTCCCACACGGAAGGTGGCAGCCCTGAAAGCTCTTGCTGGTCTTCACCTTCCCCCTGCAGCCTATTCACAGGCACAACAGGTTTTGGGATCTGTGCTTGCCCAGAGAAGGAACATCTCACGGTGCGCATCCTCGGCAGAGCCTGTTCCCGAAAAGGCAAACGTCCGGCTCCTTATCCCACACGGAAGGTGGCAGCCCTGAAAGCTCTTGCTGGTCTTCACCTTCCCCCTGCAGCCTATTCACAGGCACAACAGGTTGTGGGATCTGTGCTTGCCCAGAGAAGGAACATCTCACGGTGCGCATCCTCGGCAGAGCCTGTTCCCGAAAAGGCAAACGTCCGGCTCCTGGTCCCACACGGAAGGGGGCAGCCCTGAAAGCTGTTGCTGGTCTTCACCTTCCCCCTGCAGCCTATTCACAGGCACAACAGGTTGTGGGATCTGTGCTTGCCCAGAGAAGGAACATCTCACGGTGCGCATCCTCGGCAGAGCCTGTTCCCGAAAAGGCAAACGTCCGGCTCCTTGTCCCACACGGAAGGGGGCAGCCCTGAAAGCTCTTGCTGGTCTTCACCTTCCCCCTGCAGCCTATTCACAGGCACAACAGGTTTGGGGATCTGTGCTTGCCCAGAGAAGGAACATCTCACGGTGCGCACCCTCGGCAGAGCCTGTTCCCGAAAAGGAAAACGTCCGGCTCCTTGTCCCACACGGAAGGTGGCAGCCCTGAAAGCTGTTGCTGGTCTTCACCTTCCCCCTGCAGCCTATTCACAGGCACAACAGGTTTTCGGATCTGTGCTTGCGCAGAGTAGGAACATCTCATGGTGAGCATCCTCGGCAGAGCCTGTTCCCGAAAAGGCAAACGTCCGGCTCCTTGTCCCACACGGAAGGTGGCAGCCCTGAAAGCTGTTGCTGGTCTTCACCTTCCCCGTGCAGCCTATTCACAGGCACAACCGCACTGGGAATCTCTGCTTTCCCAAAGACGCAATCTCTCACGGTGCGCATCCTCGGCAGAGCCTGTTCCCGAAAAGGCAAACGTCCGGCTCCTGGTCCCACACGGAAGGTGGCAGCCCTGAAAGCTGTTGCTGGTCTTCACCTTCCCCGTGCAGCCTAGTCACAGGCACAACAGGTTTTGGGATCTGTGCTTGCCCAGAGAAGGAACATCTCACGGTGCGCATCCTCGGCAGAGCCTGTTCCCGAAAAGGCAAACGTCCGGCTCCTTGTCCCACACGGAAGGTGGCAGCCCTGAAAGCTGTTGCTGGTCTTCACCTTCCCCGTGCAGCCTATTCACAGGCACAACAGGTTTGGGGATCCGTGCTTGCCCAGAGAAGGAACATCTCACGGTGCGCATCCTCGGCAGAGCCTGTTCCCGAAAAGGAAAACGTCCGGCTCCTTGTCCCACACGGAAGGTGGCAGCCCTGAAAGCTGTTGCTGGTCTTCACCTTCCCCCTGCAGCCTATTCACAGGCACAACAGGTTTTGGGATCTGTGCTTGCCCAGAGAAGGAACATCTCACGGTGCGCATCCTCGGCAGAGCCTGTTCCCGAAAAGGTAAACGTCCGGCTCCTTGTCCCACACGGAAGGTGGCAGCCCTGAAAGATGTTGCTGGTCTTCACCTTCCCCGTGCAGCCTATTCACAGGCACAACCGCACTGGGAATCTCTGCTTTCCCAAAGACGCAATCTCTCACGGTGCGCATCCTCGGCAGAGCCTGTTCCCGAAAAGGCAAACGTCCGGCTCCTTGTCCCACACGGAAGGTGGCAGCCCTGAAAGCTGGTGCTGGTCTTCACCTTCCCCCTGCAGCCTATTCACAGGCACAACAGGTTTTGGGATCTGTGCTTGCCCAGAGAAGGAACATCTCACGGTGCGCATCCTCGGCAGAGCCTGTTCCCGAAAAGGCAAACGTCCGGCTCCTTGTCCCACACGGAAGGTGGCAGCCCTGAAAGCTGTTGCTGGTCTTCACCTTCCCCCTGCAGCCTATTCACAGGCACAACAGGTTTGGGGATCTGTGCTTGCCCAAAGACGCAATCTCTCACGGTGCGCATCCTCGGCAGAGCCTGTTCCCGAAAAGGCAAACGTCCGGCTCCTGGTCCCACACGGAAGGTGGCAGCCCTGAAAGCTCTTGCTGGTCTTCACCTTCCCCTTGCAGCCTATTCACAGGCACAACAGGTTGTGGGATCTGTGCTTGCCCAGAGAAGGAACATCTCACGGTGCGCATCCTCGGCAGAGCCTGTTCCCGAAAAGGCAAACGTCCGGCTCCTGGTCCCACACGGAAGGGGGCAGCCCTGAAAGCTGGTGCTGGTCTTCACCTTCCCCCTGCAGCCTAGTCACAGGCACAACAGGTTTTGGAATCTGTGCTTGCCCAGAGAAGGAACATCTCACGGTGCACATCCTCGGCAGAGCCTGTTCCCGAAAAGGCAAACGTCCGGCTCCTTGTCCCACACGGAAGGTGGCAGCCCTGAAAGCTGTTGCTGGTCTTCACCTTCCCCCTGCAGCCTATTCACAGGCACAACAGGTTTGGGGATCTGTGCTTGCCCAGAGAAGGAACATCTCACGGTGCGCATCCTCGGCAGAGCCTGTTCCCGAAAAGGCAAACGTCCGGCTACTTGTCCCACACGGAAGGGGGCAGCCCTGAAAGCTGTTGCTGGTCTTCACCTTCCCCCTGCAGCCTATTCACAGGCACAACAGGTTTTGGGATCTGTGCTTGCCCAGAGAAGGAACATCTCACGGTGCGCATCCTCGGCAGAGCCTGTTCCCGAAAAGGCAAACGTCCGGCTCCTTGTCCCACACGGAAGGTGGCAGCCCTGAAAGCTCTTGCTGGTCTTCACCTTCCCCCTGCAGCCTATTCACAGGCACAACAGGTTTTGGGATCTGTGCTTGCCCAGAGAAGGAACATCTCACGGTGCGCATCCTCGGCAGAGCCTGTTCCCGAAAAGGCAGACGTCCGGCTCCTTGTCCCACACGGAAGGTGGCAGCCCTGAAAGCTGGTGCTGGTCTTCACCTTCCCCCTGCAGCCTATTCACAGGCACAACAGGTTGTGGGATCTGTGCTTGCCCAGAGAAGGAATATCTCACGGTGCGCATCCTCGGCAGAGCCTGTTCCCGAAAAGGCAAACATCCGGCTCCTTGTCCCACACGGAAGGTGGCAGCCCTGAAAGCTCTTGCTGGTCTTCACCTTCCCCCTGCAGCATAGTCACAGGCACAACAGGTTGTGGGATCTGTGCTTGCCCAGAGAAGGAACATCTCACGGTGCGCATCCTCGGCAGAGCCTGTTCCCGAAAAGGCAAACGTCCGGCTCCTTGTCCCACACGGAAGGTGGCAGCCCGGAAAGCTCTTGCTGGTCTTCACCTTCCCCCTGCAGCCTATTCACAGGCACAACAGGTTTGGGGATCTGTGCTTGCCCAGAGAAGGAACATCTCACGGTGCGCATCCTCGGCAGAGCCTGTTCCCGAAAAGGCAAACGCCCGGCTCCTGGTCCCACACGGAAGGTGGCAGCCCTGAAAGCTGTTGCTGGTCTTCACCTTCCCCCTGCAGCCTATTCACAGGCACAACAGGTTGTGGGATCTGTGCTTGCCCAGAGAAGGAACATCTCACGGTGCGCATCCTCGGCAGAGCCTGTTCCCGAAAAGGCAAACGTCCGGCTCCTTGTCCCACACGGAAGGTGGCAGCCCTGAAAGCTGTTGCTGGTCTTCAACTTCCCCCTGCAGCCTATTCACAGGCACAACAGGTTTTGGGATCTGTGCTTGCCCAGAGAAGGAACATCTCACGGTGCGCATCCTCGGCAGAGCCTGTTCCCGAAAAGGCAAACGTCCGGCTCCTTGTCCCACACGGAAGGTGGCAGCCCTGAAAGCTCTTGCTGGTCTTCACCTTCCCCCTGCAGCCTATTCACTGGCACAACCGCACTGGGAATCTCTGCTTTCCCAAAGACGCAATCTCTCACGGTGCGCATCCTCGGCAGAGCCTGTTCCCGAAAAGGCAAACGTCCGGCTCCTTGTCCCACACGGAAGGTGGCAGCCCTGAAAGCTCTTGCTGGTCTTCACCTTCCCCCTGCAGCCTATTCACAGGCACAACAGGTTGTGGGATCTGTGCTTGCCCAGAGAAGGAACATCTCACGGTGCGCATCCTCGGCAGAGCCTGTTCCCGAAAAGGCAAACGTCCGGCTCCTTGTCCCACACGGAAGGGGGCAGCCCTGAAAGCTGTTGCTGGTCTTCACCTTCCCCCTGCAGCCTATTCACAGGCACAACAGGTTGTGGGATCTGTGCTTGCCCAGAGAAGGAACATCTCACGGTGCGCATCCTCGGCAGAGCCTGTTCCCGAAAAGGCAGACGTCCGGCTCCTTGTCCCACACGGAAGGGGGCAGCCCTGAAAGCTGGTGCTGGTCTTCACCTTCCCCCTGCAGCCTATTCACAGGCACAACAGGTTTTGGGATCTGTGCTTGCCCAGAGAAGGAACATCTCACGGTGCGCATCCTCGGCAGAGCCTGTTCCCGAAAAGGCAAACGTCCGGCTCCTTGTCCCACACGGAAGGTGGCAGCCCTGAAAGCTCCTGCTGGTCTTCACCTTCCCCGTGCAGCCTATTCACAGGCACAACCGCACTGGGAATCTCTGCTTTCCCAAAGACGCAATCTCTCACGGTGCGCATCCTCGGCAGAGCCTGTTCCCGAAAAGGCAAACGTCCGGCACCTTGTCCCACACGGAAGGTGGCAGCCCGGAAAGCTGTTGCTGGTCTTCACCTTCCCCCTGCAGCCTATTCACAGGCACAACAGGTTTGCGGATCTGTGCTTGCCCAGAGAAGGAACATCTCACGGTGCGCATCCTCGGCAGAGCCTGTTCCCGAAAAGGCAAACGTCCGGCTCCTTGTCCCACACGGAAGGTGGCAGCCCTGAAAGCTCTTGCTGGTCTTCACCTTCCCCCTGCAGCCTAGTCACAGGCACAACAGGTTGTGGGATCTGTGCTTGCCCAGAGAAGGAACATCTCACGGTGCGCATCCTCGGCAGAGCCTGTTCCCGAAAAGGCAAACCTCCGGCTCCTTGTCCCACACGGAAGGTGGCAGCCCTGAAAGCTCCTGCTGGTCTTCACCTTCCCCGTGCAGCCTATTCACAGGCACAACCGCACTGGGAATCTCTGCTTTCCCAAAGACGCAATCTCTCACGGTGCGCATCCTCGGCAGAGCCTGTTCCCGAAAAGGCAAACGTCCGGCTCCTTGTCCCACACGGAAGGTGGCAGCCCTGAAAGATGTTGCTGGTCTTCACCTTCCCCCTGCAGCCTATTCACAGGCACAACCGCACTGGGAATCTCTGCTTTCCCAAAGACGCAATCTCTCACGGTGCGCATCCTCGGCAGAGCCTGTTCCCGAAAAGGCAAACGTCCGGCACCTTGTCCCACACGGAAGGTGGCAGCCCTGAAAGCTGTTGCTGGTCTTCACCTTCCCCGTGCAGCCTATTCACAGGCACAACAGGTTTGGGGATCTGTGCTTGCCCAGAGAAGGAACATCTCACGGTGCGCATCCTCGGCAGAGCCTGTTCCCGAAAAGGCAAACGTCCGGCTCCTTGTCCCACACGGAAGGTGGCAGCCCTGAAAGCTGTTGCTGGTCTTCACCTTCCCCGTGCAGCCTATTCACAGGCACAACCGCACTGGGAATCTCTGCTTTCCCAAAGACGCAATCTCTCACGGTGCGCATCCTCGGCAGAGCCTGTTCCCGAAAAGGCAGACGTCCGGCTCCTTGTCCCACACGGAAGGTGGCAGCCCTGAAAGCTCTTGCTGGTCTTCACCTTCCCCGTGCAGCCTATTCACAGGCACAACAGCTTGTGGGATCTGTGCTTGCCCAGAGAAGGAACATCTCACGGTGCGCATCCTCGGCAGAGCCTGTTCCCGAAAAGTCAAACGTCCGGCTCCTGGTCCCACACGGAAGGGGGCAGCCCTGAAAGCTCTTGCTGGTCTTCACCTTCCCCGTGCAGCCTATTCACAGGCACAACAGGTTGTGGGATCTGTGCTTGCCCAGAGAAGGAACATCTCACGGTGCGCATCCTCGGCAGAGCCTGTTCCCGAAAAGGCAAACGTCCGGCTCCTGGTCCCACACGGAAGGGGGCAGCCCTGAAAGCTGTTGCTGGTCTTCACCTTCCCCCTGCAGCCTATTCACAGGCACAACAGGTTTTGGGATCTGTGCTTGCCCACAGAAGGAACATCTCACGGTGCGCACCCTCGGCAGAGCCTGTTCCCGAAAAGGCAAACGTCCGGCTCCTTGTCCCACACGGAAGGTGGCAGCCCTGAAAGCTGGTGCTGGTCTTCACCTTCCCCGTGCAGCCTATTCACAGGCACAACAGGTTTTGGGATCTGTGCTTGCCCAGAGAAGGAACATCTCACGGTGCGCATCCTCGGCAGAGCCTGTTCCCGAAAAGGCAAACGTCCGGCTCCTGGTCCCACACGGAAGGGGGCAGCCCTGAAAGCTGTTGCTGGTCTTCACCTTCCCCCTGCAGCCTATTCACAGGCACAACAGGTTTTGGGATCTGTGCTTGCCCAGAGAAGGAACATCTCACGGTGCGCACCCTCGGCAGAGCCTGTTCCCGAAAAGGCAAACGTCCGGCTCCTTGTCCCACAAGGAAGGGGGCAGCCCTGAAAGCTGGTGCTGGTCTTCACCTTCCCCCTGCAGCCTATTCACAGGCACAACAGGTTGTGGGATCTGTGCTTGCCCAGAGAAGGAACATCTCATGGTGCGCACCCTCGGCAGAGCCTGTTCCCGAAAAGGCAAACGTCCAGCTCCTTGTCCCACACGGAAGGTGGCAGCCCTGAAAGCTGTTGCTGGTCTTCACCTTCCCCCTGCAGCCTATTCACAGGCACAACAGGTTTTGGGATCTGTGCTTGCCCAGAGAAGGAACATCTCACGGTGCGCATCCTCGGCAGAGCCTGTTCCCGAAAAGGCAAACGTCCGGCTCCTGGTCCCACACGGAAGGGGGCAGCCCTGAAAGCTGTTGCTGGTCTTCACCTTCCCCGTGCAGCCTATTCACAGGCACAACAGGTTGTGGGATCTGTGCTTGCCCAGAGAAGAAACATCTCACGGTGCGCATCCTCGGCAGAGCCTGTTCCCAAAAAGGCAAACGTCCGGCTCCTTGTCCCACACGGAAGGTGGCAGCCCTGAAAGCTCTTGCTGGTCTTCACCTTCCCCCTGCAGCCTATTCACAGGCACAACAGGTTTGGGGATCTGTGCTTGCCCAGAGAAGGAACATCTCACGGTGCGCATCCTCGGCAGAGCCTGTTCCCGAAAAGGCAAACGCCCGGCTCCTGGTCCCACACGGAAGGTGGCAGCCCTGAAAGCTGTTGCTGGTCTTCACCTTCCCCCTGCAGCCTATTCACAGGCACAACAGGTCTGGGGATCTGTGCTTGCCCAGAGAAGGAACATCTCACGGTGCGCATCCTCGGCAGAGCCTGTTCCCGAAAAGGCAAACGTCCGGCTCCTTGTCCCACACGGAAGGTGGCAGCCCTGAAAGCTGTTGCTGGTCTTGAACTTCCCCCTGCAGCCTATTCACAGGCACAACAGGTTGTGGGATCTGTGCTTGCCCAGAGAAGGAACATCTCACGGTGCGCATCCTCGGCAGAGCCTGTTCCCGAAAAGGCAAACGTCCGGCTCCTTGTCCCACACGGAAGGTGGCAGCCCTGAAAGCTCTTGCTGGTCTTCACCTTCCCCCTGCAGCCTATTCACTGGCACAACCGCACTGGGAATCTCTGCTTTTCCAAAGACGCAATCTCTCACGGTGCGCATCCTCGGCAGAGCCTGTTCCCGAAAAGGCAAACGTCCGGCTCCTTGTCCCACACGGAAGGTGGCAGCCCTGAAAGCTCTTGCTGGTCTTCACCTTCCCCCTGCAGCCTATTCACAGGCACAACAGGTTGTGGGATCTGTGCTTGCCCAGAGAAGGAACATCTCACGGTGCGCATCCTCGGCAGAGCCTATTCCCGAAAAGGCAAACGTCCGGCTCCTTGTCCCACACGGAAGGTGGCAGCCCTGAAAGCTCTTGCTGGTCTTCACCTTCCCCCTGCAGCCTAGTCACAGGCACAACAGGTTGTGGGATCTGTGCTTGCCCAGAGAAGGAACATCTCACGGTGCGCATCCTCGGCAGAGCCTGTTCCCGAAAAGGCAAACCTCCGGCTCCTTGTCCCACACGGAAGGTGGCAGCCCTGAAAGCTGTTGCTGATCTCCACCTTCCCCGTGCAGCCTATTCACAGGCACAACAGGTTTTGGGATCTGTGCTTACCCAGAGAAGGAACATCTCACGGTGCGCATCCTCGGCAGAGCCTGTTCCCGAAAAGGCAAACGCCCGGCTCCTGGTCCCACACGGAAGGTGGCAGCCCTGAAAGCTCCTGCTGGTCTTCACCTTCCCCGTGCAGCCTATTCACAGGCACAACCGCACTGGGAATCTCTGCTTTCCCAAAGACGCAATCTCTCACGGTGCGCATCCTCGGCAGAGCCTGTTCCCGAAAAGGCAAACGTCCGGCACCTTGTCCCACACGGAAGGTGGCAGCCCGGAAAGCTGTTGCTGGTCTTCACCTTCCCCCTGCAGCCTATTCACAGGCACAACAGGTTTTGGGATCTGTGCTTGCCCAGAGAAGGAACATCTCACGGTGCGCATCCTCGGCAGAGCCTGTTCCCGAAAAGGCAAACGTCCGGCTCCTTGTCCCACACGGAAGGTGGCAGCCCTGAAAGCTGTTGCTGGTCTTCACCTTCCCCGTGCAGCCTATTCACAGGCACAACCGCACTGGGAATCTCTGCTTTCCCAAAGACGCAATCTCTCACGGTGCGCATCCTCGGCAGAGCCTGTTCCCGAAAAGGCAGACGTCCGGCTCCTTGTCCCACACGGAAGGTGGCAGCCCTGAAAGCTCTTGCTGGTCTTCACCTTCCCCGTGCAGCCTATTCACAGGCACAACAGGTTGTGGGATCTGTGCTTGCCCAGAGAAGGAACATCTCACGGTGCGCATCCTCGGCAGAGCCTGTTCCCGAAAAGTCAAACGTCCGGCTCCTGGTCCCACACGGAAGGGGGCAGCCCTGAAAGCTCTTGCTGGTCTTCACCTTCCCCGTGCAGCCTATTCACAGGCACAACAGGTTGTGGGATCTGTGCTTGCCCAGAGAAGGAACATCTCACGGTGCGCATCCTCGGCAGAGCCTGTTCCCGAAAAGGCAAACGTCCGGCTCCTGGTCCCACACGGAAGGGGGCAGCCCTGAAAGCTGTTGCTGGTCTTCACCTTCCCCCTGCAGCCTATTCACAGGCACAACAGGTTTTGGGATCTGTGCTTGCCCACAGAAGGAACATCTCACGGTGCGCACCCTCGGCAGAGCCTGTTCCCGAAAAGGCAAATGTCCGGCTCCTTGTCCCACACGGAAGGTGGCAGCCCTGAAAGCTGGTGCTGGTCTTCACCTTCCCCCTGCAGCCTATTCACAGGCACAACAGGTTTTGGGATCTGTGCTTGCCCAGAGAAGGAACATCTCACGGTGCGCACCCTCGGCAGAGCCTGTTCCCGAAAAGGCAAACGTCCAGCTCCTTGTCCCACACGGAAGGTGGCAGCCCTGAAAGCTGTTGCTGGTCTTCACCTTCCCCCTGCAGCCTATTCACAGGCACAACAGGTTGTGGGATCTGTGCTTGCCCAGAGAAGGAACATCTCACGGTGCGCATCCTCGGCAGAGCCTGTTCCCGAAAAGGCAGACGTCCGGCTCCTGGTCCCACACGGAAGGTGGCAGCCCTGAAAGCTGTTGCTGGTCTTCACCTTCCCCGTGCAGCCTATTCACAGGCACAACCGCACTGGGAATCTCTACTTTCCCAAAGACGCAATCTCTCACGGTGCGCATCCTCGGCAGAGCCTGTTCCCGAAAAGGCAGACGTCCGGCTCCTTGTCCCACACGGAAGGTGGCAGCCCTGAAAGCTCTTGCTGGTCTTCACCTTCCCCCTGCAGCCTATTCACAGGCACAGCCGCACTGGGAATCTCTGCTTTCCCAAAGACGCAATCTCTCACGGTGCGCATCCTCGGCAGAGCCTGTTCCCGAAAAGGCAAAAGTCCTGCTCCTTGTCCCACACGGAAGGGGGCAGCCCTGAAAGCTGTTGCTGGTCTTCACCTTCCCCCTGCAGCCTAGTCACAGGCACAACAGGTTGTGGGATCTGTGCTTGCCCAGAGAAGGAACATCTCACGGTGCGCATCCTCGGCAGAGCCTGTTCCCGAAAAGGCAAACGTCCGGCTCCTGGTCCCACACGGAAGGTGGCAGCCCTGAAAGCTCTTGCTGGTCTTCACCTTCCCCGTGCAGCCTAGTCACAGGCACAACCGCACTGGGAATCTCTGCTTTCCCAAAGACGCAATCTCTCACGGTGCGCATCCTCGGCAGAGCCTGTTCCCGAAAAGGCAAACGTCCGGCTCCTTGTCCCACACGGAAGGGGGCAGCCCGGAAAGCTCTTGCTGGTCTTCACCTTCCCCCTGCAGCCTATTCACAGGCACAACAGGTTTTGGGATCTGTGCTTGCCCAGAGAAGGAACATCTCACGGTGCGCATCCTCGGCAGAGCCTGTTCCCGAAAAGGCAAACGTCCGGCTCCTGGTCCCACACGGAAGGGGGCAGCCCTGAAAGCTCTTGCTGGTCTTCACCTTCCCCCTGCAGCCTATTCACAGGCACAACAGGTTGTGGGATATGTGCTTGCCCAGAGAAGGAACATCTCACGGTGCGCATCCTCGGCAGAGCCTGTTCCCGAAAAGGCAGACGTCCGGCTCCTTGTCCCACACGGAAGGTGGCAGCCCTGAAAGCTCTTGCTGGTCTTCACCTTCCCCCTGCAGCCTATTCACAGGCACAACCGCACTGGGAATCTCTGCTTTCCCAAAGACGCAATCTCTCACGGTGCGCATCCTCGGCAGAGCCTGTTCCCGAAAAGGCAAACGTCCGGCTCCTTGTCCCACACGGAAGGGGGCAGCCCTGAAAGCTGGTGCTGGTCTTCACCTTCCCCCTGCAGCCTATTCACAGGCACAACAGGTTGTGGGATCTGTGCTTGCCCAGAGAAGGAACATCTCACGGTGCGCATCCTCGGCAGAGCCTGTTCCCGAAAAGGCAAACGTCCGGCTCCTTGTCCCACACGGAAGGTGGCAGCCCTGAAAGCTCTTGCTGGTCTTCACCTTCCCCCTGCAGCCTATTCACAGGCACAACCGCACTGGGAATCTCTGCTTTCCCAAAGACGCAATCTCTCACGGTGCGCATCCTCGGCAGAGCCTGTTCCCGAAAAGGCAAACGTCCGGCTCCTTGTCCCACATGGAAGGTGGCAGCCCTGAAAGCTCTTGCTGGTCTTCACCTTCCCCCTGCAGCCTATTCACAGGCACAACAGGTTGTGGGATCTGTGCTTGCCCAGAGAAGGAACATCTCACGGTGCGCATCCTCGGCAGAGCCTGTTCCCGAAAAGGCAAACGTCCGGCTCCTGGTCCCACACGGAAGGGGGCAGCCCTGAAAGCTCTTGCTGGTCTTCACCTTCCCCCTGCAGCCTATTCACAGGCACAACCGCACTGGGAATCTCTGCTTTCCCAAAGACGCAATCTCTCACGGTGCGCATCCTCGGCAGAGCCTGTTCCCGAAAAGGCAAACGCCCGGCTCCTGGTCCCACACGGAAGGTGGCAGCCCTGAAAGCTGTTGCTGGTCTTCACCTTCCCCGTGCCGCCTATTCACAGGCACAACCGCACTGGGAATCTCTGCTTTCCCAAAGACGCAATCTCTCACGGTGCGCATCCTCGGCAGAGCCTGTTCCCGAAAAGGCAAACGTCCGGCACCTTGTCCAACACGGAAGGTGGCAGCCCGGAAAGCTGTTGCTGGTCTTCACCTTCCCCCTGCAGCCTAGTCACAGGCACAACAGGTTTTGGGATCTGTGCTTGCCCAGAGAAGGAACATCTCACGGTGCGCATCCTCGGCAGAGCCTGTTCCCGAAAAGGCAAACGTCCGGCTCCTTGTCCCACACGGAAGGTGGCAGCCCTGAAAGCTGTTGCTGGTCTTCACCTTCCCCCTGCAGCCTATTCACAGGCACAACAGGTTGTGGGATCTGTGCTTGCCCAGAGAAGGAACATCTCACGGTGCGCATCCTCGGCAGAGCCTGTTCCCGAAAAGGCAAACGTCCGGCTCCTTGTCCCACACGGAAGGGGGCAGCCCTGAAAGCTGTTGCTGGTCTTCACCTTCCCCCTGCAGCCTATTCACAGGCACAACCGCACTGGGAATCTCTGCTTTCCCAAAGACGCAATCTCTCACGGTGCGCATCCTCGGCAGAGCCTGTTCCCGAAAAGGCAGACGTCCGGCTCCTTGTCCCACACGGAAGGTGGCAGCCCTGAAAGCTGTTGCTGGTCTTCACCTTCCCCGTGCAGCCTATTCACAGGCACAACAGGTTGTGGGATCTGTGCTTGCCCAGAGAAGGAACATCTCACGGTGCGCATCCTCGGCAGAGCCTGTTCCCGAAAAGTCAAACGTCCGGCTCCTGGTCCCACACGGAAGGGGGCAGCCCTGAAAGCTCTTGCTGGTCTTCACCTTCCCCGTGCAGCCTATTCACAGGCACAACAGGTTGTGGGATCTGTGCTTGCCCAGAGAAGGAACATCTCACGGTGCGCATCCTCGGCAGAGCCTGTTCCCGAAAAGGCAAACGTCCGGCTCCTGGTCCCACACGGAAGGGGGCAGCCCTGAAAGCTGTTGCTGGTCTTCACCTTCCCCCTGCAGCCTATTCACAGGCACAACAGGTTTTGGGATCTGTGCTTGCCCAGAGAAGGAACATCTCACGGTGCGCATCCTCGGCAGAGCCTGTTCCCGAAAAGGCAAACGTCCGGCTCCTTGTCCCACACGGAAGGTGGCAGCCCTGAAAGCTCTTGCTGGTCTTCACCTTCCCCCTGCAGCCTATTCACAGGCACAACAGGTTGTGGGATCTGTGCTTGCCCAGAGAAGGAACATCTCACGGTGCGCATCCTCGGCAGAGCCTGTTCCCGAAAAGGCAAACGTCCGGCTCCTTGTCCCACACGGAAGGTGGCAGCCCTGAAAGCTCTTGCTGGTCTTCACCTTCCCCCTGCAGCATAGTCACAGGCACAACAGGTTGTGGGATCTGTGCTTGCCCAGAGAAGGAACATCTCACGGTGCGCATCCTCGGCAGAGCCTGTTCCCGAAAAGGCAAACCTCCGGCTCCTTGTCCCACACGGAAGGGGGCAGCCCTGAAAGCTGTTGCTGATCTCCACCTTCCCCGTGCAGCCTGTTCACAGGCACAACAGGTTGTGGGATCTGTGCTTGCCCAGAGAAGGAACATCTCACGGTGCGCATCCTCGGCAGAGCCTGTTCCCGAAAAGGCAAACGTCCGGCTCCTGGTCCCACACGGAAGGTGGCAGCCCTGAAAGCTCCTGCTGGTCTTCACCTTCCCCCTGCAGCCTATTCACAGGCACAACCGCACTGGGAATCTCTGCTTTCCCAAAGACGCAATCTCTCACGGTGCGCATCCTCGGCAGAGCCTGTTCCCGAAAAGGCAAACGTCCGGCTCCTTGTCCCACACGGAAGGTGGCAGCCCTGAAAGCTGTTGCTGGTCTTCACCTTCCCCGTGCAGCCTATTCACAGGCACAACCGCACTGGGAATCTCTGCTTTCCCAAAGACGCAATCTCTCACGGTGCGCATCCTCGGCAGAGCCTGTTCCCGAAAAGGCAAACGTCCGGCTCCTTGTCCCACACGGAAGGTGGCAGCCCGGAAAGCTGTTGCTGGTCTTCACCTTCCCCCTGCAGCCTATTCACAGGCACAACAGGTTTTGGGATCTGTGCTTGCCCAGAGAAGGAACATCTCACGGTGCGCATCCTCGGCAGAGCCTGTTCCCGAAAAGGCAAACGTCCGGCTCCTTGTCCCACACGGAAGGTGGCAGCCCTGAAAGCTGTTGCTGGTCTTCACCTTCCCCCTGCAGCCTATTCACAGGCACAACAGGTTTTGGGATCTGTGCTTGCCCAGAGAAGGAACATCTCACGGTGCGCATCCTCGGCAGAGCCTGTTCCCGAAAAGGCAAACCTCCGGCTCCTTGTCCCACACGGAAGGGGGCAGCCCTGAAAGCTGTTGCTGGTCTTCACCTTCCCCGTGCAGCCTATTCACAGGCACAACCGCACTGGGAATCTCTGCTTTCCCAAAGACGCAATCTCTCACGGTGCGCATCCTCGGCAGAGCCTGTTCCCGAAAAGGCAGACGTCCGGCTCCTTGTCCCACACGGAAGGTGGCAGCCCTGAAAGCTGTTGCTGGTCTTCACCTTCCCCGTGCAGCCTATTCACAGGCACAACAGGTTGTGGGATCTGTGCTTGCCCAGAGAAGGAACATCTCACGGTGCGCATCCTCGGCAGAGCCTGTTCCCGAAAAGGCAAACGTCCGGCTCCTGGTCCCACACGGAAGGGGGCAGCCCTGAAAGCTGTTGCTGGTCTTCACCTTCCCCCTGCAGCCTATTCACAGGCACAACAGGTTTTGGGATCTGTGCTTGCCCACAGAAGGAACATCTCACGGTGCGCATCCTCGGCAGAGCCTGTTCCCGAAAAGGCAAACGTCCGGCTCCTTGTCCCACACGGAAGGTGGCAGCCCGGAAAGCTCTTGCTGGTCTTCACCTTCCCCCTGCAGCCTATTCACAGGCACAACAGGTTTTGGGATCTGTGCTTGCCCAGAGAAGGAACATCTCATGGTGCGCACCCTCGGCAGAGCCTGTTCCCGAAAAGGCAAACGTCCAGCTCCTTGTCCCACACGGAAGGTGGCAGCCCTGAAAGCTGTTGCTGGTCTTCACCTTCCCCCTGCAGCCTATTCACAGGCACAACAGGTTGTGGGATCTGTGCTTGCCCAGAGAAGGAACATCTCACGGTGCGCATCCTCGGCAGAGCCTGTTCCCGAAAAGGCAGACGTCCGGCTCCTGGTCCCACACGGAAGGTGGCAGTCCTGAAAGCTCTTGCTGGTCTTCACCTTGCCCCTGCAGCCTATTCACAGGCACAACAGGTTTTGGGATCTGTGCTTGCCCAGAGAAGGAACATCTCACGGTGCGCATCCTCGGCAGAGCCTGTTCCCGAAAAGGCAAACGTCCGGCTCCTTGTCCCACACGGAAGGTGGCAACCCTGAAAGCTGTTGCTGGTCTTCACCTTCCCCCTGCAGCCTATTCACAGGCACAACAGGTTGTGGGATCTGTGCTTGCCCAGAGAAGGAACATCTCACGGTGCGCATCCTCGGCAGAGCCTGTTCCCGAAAAGGCAAACGTCCGGCTCCTTGTCCCACACGGAAGGTGGCAGCCCTGAAAGCTCTTGCTGGTCTTCACCTTCCCCGTGCAGCCTATTCACAGGCACAACCGCACTGGGAATCTCTGCTTTCCCAAAGACGCAATCTCTCACGGTGCGCATCCTCGGCAGAGCCTGTTCCCGAAAAGGCAAACGTCCGGCTCCTTGTCCCACATGGAAGGTGGCAGCCCTGAAAGCTGGTGCTGGTCTTCACCTTCCCCCTGCAGCCTATTCACAGGCACAACAGGTTGTGGGATCTGTGCTTGCCCAGAGAAGGAACATCTCACGGTGCGCATCCTCGGCAGAGCCTGTTCCCGAAAAGGCAAACGTCCGGCTCCTGGTCCCACACGGAAGGTGGCAGCCCTGAAAGCTGTTGCTGGTCTTCACCTTCCCCCTGCAGCCTATTCACAGGCACAACAGGTTTGGGGATCTGTGCTTGCCCAGAGAAGGAACATCTCACGGTGCGCATCCTCGGCAGAGCCTGTTCCCGAAAAGGCAAACGCCCGGCTCCTGGTCCCACACGGAAGGTGGCAGCCCTGAAAGCTGTTGCTGGTCTTCACCTTCCCCGTGCCGCCTATTCACAGGCACAATCGCACTGGGAATCTCTGCTTTCCCAAAGACGCAATCTCTCACGGTGCGCATCCTCGGCAGAGCCTGTTCCCGAAAAGGCAAACGTCCGGCACCTTGTCCCACACGGAAGGTGGCAGCCCGGAAAGCTGTTGCTGGTCTTCACCTTCCCCCTGCAGCCTATTCACAGGCACAACAGGTTTTGGGATCTGTGCTTGCCCAGAGAAGGAACATCTCACGGTGCGCATCCTCGGCAGAGCCTGTTCCCGAAAAGGCAAACGCCCGGCTCCTTGTCCCACACGGAAGGTGGCAGCCCGGAAAGCTGTTGCTGGTCTTCACCTTCCCCCTGCAGCCTATTCACAGGCACAACAGGTTTGGGGATCTGTGCTTGCCCAGAGAAGGAACATCTCACGGTGCGCATCCTCGGCAGAGCCTGTTCCCGAAAAGGCAAACGTCCGGCTCCTGGTCCCACACGGAAGGTGGCAGCCCTGAAAGCTGTTGCTGGTCTTCACCTTCCCCCTGCAGCCTATTCACAGGCACAACCGCACTGGGAATCTCTGCTTTCCCAAAGACGCAATCTCTCACGGTGCGCATCCTCGGCAGAGCCTGTTCCCGAAAAGGCAGACGTCCGGCTCCTTGTCCCACACGGAAGGTGGCAGCCCTGAAAGCTGTTGCTGGTCTTCACCTTCCCCCTGCAGCCTATTCACAGGCACAACAGGTTGTGGGATCTGTGCTTGCCCAGAGAAGGAACATCTCACGGTGCGCATCCTCGGCAGAGCCTGTTCCCGAAAAGTCAAACGTCCGGCTCCTGGTCCCACACGGAAGGGGGCAGCCCTGAAAGCTCTTGCTGGTCTTCACCTTCCCCGTGCAGCCTATTCACAGGCACAACAGGTTGTGGGATCTGTGCTTGCCCAGAGAAGGAACATCTCACGGTGCGCATCCTCGGCAGAGCCTGTTCCCGAAAAGGCAAACGTCCGGCTCCTGGTCCCACACGGAAGGGGGCAGCCCTGAAAGCTGTTGCTGGTCTTCACCTTCCCCCTGCAGCCTATTCACAGGCACAACAGGTTTTGGGATCTGTGCTTGCCCAGAGAAGGAACATCTCACGGTGCGCATCCTCGGCAGAGCCTGTTCCCGAAAAGGCAAACGTCCGGCTCCTTGTCCCACACGGAAGGTGGCAGCCCTGAAAGCTCTTGCTGGTCTTCACCTTCCCCCTGCAGCCTATTCACAGGCACAACAGGTTGTGGGATCTGTGCTTGCCCAGAGAAGGAACATCTCACGGTGCGCATCCTCGGCAGAGCCTGTTCCCGAAAAGGCAAACGTCCGGCTCCTTGTCCCACACGGAAGGTGGCAGCCCTGAAAGCTGTTGCTGGTCTTCACCTTCCCCCTGCAGCCTATTCACAGGCACAACCGCACTGGGAATCTCTGCTTTCCCAAAGACGCAATCTCTCACGGTGCGCATCCTCGGCAGAGCCTGTTCCCGAAAAGGCAAACGTCCGGCTCCTTGTCCCACACGGAAGGGGGCAGCCCTGAAAGCTGTTGCTGGTCTTCACCTTCCCCCTGCAGCCTATTCACAGGCACAACAGGTTGTGGGATCTGTGCTTGCCCAGAGAAGGAACATCTCACGGTGCGCATCCTCGGCAGAGCCTGTTCCCGAAAAGGCAAACGTCCGGCTCCTTGTCCCACACGGAAGGTGGCAGCCCTGAAAGCTCTTGCTGGTCTTCACCTTCCCCCTGCAGCATAGTCACAGGCACAACAGGTTGTGGGATCTGTGCTTGCCCAGAGAAGGAACATCTCACGGTGCGCATCCTCGGCAGAGCCTGTTCCCGAAAAGGCAAACCTCCGGCTCCTTGTCCCACACGGAAGGTGGCAGCCCTGAAAGCTGTTGCTGATCTCCACCTTCCCCGTGCAGCCTATTCACAGGCACAACAGGTTGTGGGATCTGTGCTTGCCCAGAGAAGGAACATCTCACGGTGCGCATCCTCGGCAGAGCCTGTTCCCGAAAAGGCAAACGTCCGGCTCCTGGTCCCACACGGAAGGTGGCAGCCCTGAAAGCTCCTGCTGGTCTTCACCTTCCCCCTGCAGCCTATTCACAGGCACAACCGCACTGGGAATCTCTGCTTTCCCAAAGACGCAATCTCTCACGGTGCGCATCCTCGGCAGAGCCTGTTCCCGAAAAGGCAAACGTCCGGCACCTTGTCCCACACGGAAGGTGGCAGCCCGGAAAGCTGTTGCTGGTCTTCACCTTCCCCCTGCAGCCTATTCACAGGCACAACAGGTTGTGGGATCTGTGCTTGCCCAGAGAAGGAACATCTCACGGTGCGCATCCTCGGCAGAGCCTGTTCCCGAAAAGGCAAACGTCCGGCTCCTTGTCCCACACGGAAGGTGGCAGCCCTGAAAGCTGTTGCTGGTCTTCACCTTCCCCCTGCAGCCTATTCACAGGCACAACAGGTTGTGGGATCTGTGCTTGCCCAGAGAAGGAACATCTCACGGTGCGCATCCTCGGCAGAGCCTGTTCCCGAAAAGGCAAACGTCCGGCTCCTTGTCCCACACGGAAGGGGGCAGCCCTGAAAGCTGTTGCTGGTCTTCACCTTCCCCGTGCAGCCTATTCACAGGCACAACCGCACTGGGAATCTCTGCATTCCCAAAGACGCAATCTCTCACGGTGCGCATCCTCGGCAGAGCCTGTTCCCGAAAAGGCAGACGTCCGGCTCCTTGTCCCACACGGAAGGTGGCAGCCCTGAAAGCTGTTGCTGGTCTTCACCTTCCCCGTGCAGCCTATTCACAGGCACAACAGGTTGTGGGATCTGTGCTTGCCCAGAGAAGGAACATCTCACGGTGCGCATCCTCGGCAGAGCCTGTTCCCGAAAAGTCAAACGTCCGGCTCCTGGTCCCACACGGAAGGGGGCAGCCCTGAAAGCTCTTGCTGGTCTTCACCTTCCCCGTGCAGCCTATTCACAGGCACAACAGGTTGTGGGATCTGTGCTTGTCCAGAGAAGGAACATCTCACGGTGCGCATCCTCGGCAGAGCCTGTTCCCGAAAAGACAAACGTCCGGCTCCTGGTCCCACACGGAAGGGGGCAGCCCTGAAAGCTGTTGCTGGTCTTCACCTTCCCCGTGCCGCCTATTCACAGGCACAATCGCACTGGGAATCTCTGCTTTCCCAAAGACGCAATCTCTCACGGTGCGCATCCTCGGCAGAGCCTGTTCCCGAAAAGGCAAACGTCCGGCACCTTGTCCCACACGGAAGGTGGCAGCCCGGAAAGCTGTTGCTGGTCTTCACCTTCCCCCTGCAGCCTATTCACAGGCACAACAGGTTTTGGGATCTGTGCTTGCCCAGAGAAGGAACATCTCACGGTGCGCATCCTCGGCAGAGCCTGTTCCCGAAAAGGCAAACGTCCGGCTCCTTGTCCCACACGGAAGGTGGCAGCCCGGAAAGCTGTTGCTGGTCTTCACCTTCCCCCTGCAGCCTATTCACAGGCACAACAGGTTTTGGGATCTGTGCTTGCCCAGAGAAGGAACATCTCACGGTGCGCATCCTCGGCAGAGCCTGTTCCCGAAAAGGCAAACGTCCGGCTCCTGGTCCCACACGGAAGGTGGCAGCCCTGAAAGCTGTTGCTGGTCTTCACCTTCCCCCTGCAGCCTATTCACAGGCACAACCGCACTGGGAATCTCTGCTTTCCCAAAGACGCAATCTCTCACGGTGCGCATCCTCGGCAGAGCCTGTTCCCGAAAAGGCAGACGTCCGGCTCCTTGTCCCACACGGAAGGTGGCAGCCCTGAAAGCTGTTGCTGGTCTTCACCTTCCCCGTGCAGCCTATTCACAGGCACAACAGGTTGTGGGATCTGTGCTTGCCCAGAGAAGGAACATCTCACGGTGCGCATCCTCGGCAGAGCCTGTTCCCGAAAAGTCAAACGTCCGGCTCCTGGTCCCACACGGAAGGGGGCAGCCCTGAAAGCTCTTGCTGGTCTTCACCTTCCCCGTGCAGCCTATTCACAGGCACAACAGGTTGTGGGATCTGTGCTTGCCCAGAGAAGGAACATCTCACGGTGCGCATCCTCGGCAGAGCCTGTTCCCGAAAAGGCAAACGTCCGGCTCCTGGTCCCACACGGAAGGGGGCAGCCCTGAAAGCTGTTGCTGGTCTTCACCTTCCCCCTGCAGCCTATTCACAGGCACAACAGGTTTTGGGATCTGTGCTTGCCCAGAGAAGGAACATCTCACGGTGCGCATCCTCGGCAGAGCCTGTTCCCGAAAAGGCAAACGTCCGGCTCCTTGTCCCACACGGAAGGTGGCAGCCCTGAAAGCTCTTGCTGGTCTTCACCTTCCCCCTGCAGCCTATTCACAGGCACAACAGGTTGTGGGATCTGTGCTTGCCCAGAGAAGGAACATCTCACGGTGCGCATCCTCGGCAGAGCCTGTTCCCGAAAAGGCAAACGTCCGGCTCCTTGTCCCACACGGAAGGTGGCAGCCCTGAAAGCTGTTGCTGGTCTTCACCTTCCCCCTGCAGCCTATTCACAGGCACAACCGCACTGGGAATCTCTGCTTTCCCAAAGACGCAATCTCTCACGGTGCGCATCCTCGGCAGAGCCTGTTCCCGAAAAGGCAAACGTCCGGCTCCTTGTCCCACACGGAAGGGGGCAGCCCTGAAAGCTGTTGCTGGTCTTCACCTTCCCCCTGCAGCCTATTCACAGGCACAACAGGTTGTGGGATCTGTGCTTGCCCAGAGAAGGAACATCTCACGGTGCGCATCCTCGGCAGAGCCTGTTCCCGAAAAGGCAAACGTCCGGCTCCTTGTCCCACACGGAAGGTGGCAGCCCTGAAAGCTCTTGCTGGTCTTCACCTTCCCCCTGCAGCATAGTCACAGGCACAACAGGTTGTGGGATCTGTGCTTGCCCAGAGAAGGAACATCTCACGGTGCGCATCCTCGGCAGAGCCTGTTCCCGAAAAGGCAAACCTCCGGCTCCTTGTCCCACACGGAAGGTGGCAGCCCTGAAAGCTGTTGCTGATCTCCACCTTCCCCGTGCAGCCTATTCACAGGCACAACAGGTTGTGGGATCTGTGCTTGCCCAGAGAAGGAACATCTCACGGTGCGCATCCTCGGCAGAGCCTGTTCCCGAAAAGGCAAACGTCCGGCTCCTGGTCCCACACGGAAGGTGGCAGCCCTGAAAGCTCCTGCTGGTCTTCACCTTCCCCCTGCAGCCTATTCACAGGCACAACCGCACTGGGAATCTCTGCTTTCCCAAAGACGCAATCTCTCACGGTGCGCATCCTCGGCAGAGCCTGTTCCCGAAAAGGCAAACGTCCGGCACCTTGTCCCACACGGAAGGTGGCAGCCCGGAAAGCTGTTGCTGGTCTTCACCTTCCCCCTGCAGCCTATTCACAGGCACAACAGGTTTTGGGATCTGTGCTTGCCCAGAGAAGGAACATCTCACGGTGCGCATCCTCGGCAGAGCCTGTTCCCGAAAAGGCAGACGTCCGGCTCCTGGTCCCACACGGAAGGTGGCAGCCCTGAAAGCTCTTGCTGGTCTTCACCTTCCCCCTGCAGCCTATTCACAGGCACAACAGGTTTTGGGATCTGTGCTTGCCCAGAGAAGGAACATCTCACGGTGCGCATCCTCGGCAGAGCCTGTTCCCGAAAAGGCAAACGTCCGGCTCCTGGTCCCACACGGAAGGTGGCAGCCCTGAAAGCTGTTGCTGGTCTTCACCTTCCCCCTGCAGCCTATTCACAGGCACAACCGCACTGGGAATCTCTGCTTTCCCAAAGACGCAATCTCTCACGGTGCGCATCCTCGGCAGAGCCTATTCCCGAAAAGGCAGACGTCCGGCTACTTGTCCCACACGGAAGGTGGCAGCCCTGAAAGCTGTTGCTGGTCTTCACCTTCCCCGTGCAGCCTATTCACAGGCACAACAGGTTGTGGGATCTGTGCTTGCCCAGAGAAGGAACATCTCACGGTGCGCATCCTCGGCAGAGCCTGTTCCCGAAAAGGCAAACGTCCGGCTCCTTGTCCCACACGGAAGGTGGCAGCCCGGAAAGCTGTTGCTGGTCTTCACCTTCCCCCTGCAGCCTATTCACAGGCACAACAGGTTGTGGGATCTGTGCTTGCCCAGAGAAGGAACATCTCACGGTGCGCATCCTCGGCAGAGCCTGTTCCCGAAAAGGCAGACGTCCGGCTCCTGGTCCCACACGGAAGGTGGCAGCCCTGAAAGCTCTTGCTGGTCTTCACCTTCCCCCTGCAGCCTATTCACAGGCACAACAGGTTTTGGGATCTGTGCTTGCCCAGAGAAGGAACATCTCACGGTGCGCATCCTCGGCAGAGCCTGTTCCCGAAAAGGCAAACGTCCGGCTCCTTGTCCCACACGGAAGGGGGCAGCCCTGAAAGCTGTTGCTGGTCTTCACCTTCCCCGTGCAGCCTATTCACAGGCACAACCGCACTGGGAATCTCTGCATTCCCAAAGACGCAATCTCTCACGGTGCGCATCCTCGGCAGAGCCTGTTCCCGAAAAGGCAGACGTCCGGCTCCTTGTCCCACACGGAAGGTGGCAGCCCTGAAAGCTGTTGCTGGTCTTCACCTTCCCCGTGCAGCCTATTCACAGGCACAACAGGTTGTGGGATCTGTGCTTGCCCAGAGAAGGAACATCTCACGGTGCGCATCCTCGGCAGAGCCTGTTCCCGAAAAGTCAAACGTCCGGCTCCTGGTCCCACACGGAAGGGGGCAGCCCTGAAAGCTCTTGCTGGTCTTCACCTTCCCCGTGCAGCCTATTCACAGGCACAACAGGTTGTGGGATCTGTGCTTGCCCAGAGAAGGAACATCTCACGGTGCGCATCCTCGGCAGAGCCTGTTCCCGAAAAGACAAACGTCCGGCTCCTGGTCCCACACGGAAGGGGGCAGCCCTGAAAGCTGTTGCTGGTCTTCACCTTCCCCCTGCAGCCTATTCACAGGCACAACAGGTTTTGGGATCTGTGCTTGCCCACAGAAGGAACATCTCACGGTGCGCATCCTCGGCAGAGCCTGTTCCCGAAAAGGCAAACGTCCGGCTCCTTGTCCCACACGGAAGGTGGCAGCCCTGAAAGCTGTTGCTGGTCTTCACCTTCCCCCTGCAGCCTATTCACAGGCACAACAGCTTTTGGGATCTGTGCTTGCCCAGAGAAGGAACATCTCACGGTGCGCATCCTCGGCAGAGCCTGTTCCCGAAAAGTCAGACGTCCGGCTCCTTGTCCCACACGGAAGGGGGCAGCCCTGAAAGCTGTTGCTGGTCTTCACCTTCCCCCTGCAGCCTATTCACAGGCACAACAGGTTGTGGGATCTGTGCTTGCCCAGAGAAGGAACATCTCACGGTGCGCATCCTCGGCAGAGCCTGTTCCCGAAAAGGCAGACGTCCGGCTCCTGGTCCCACACGGAAGGTGGCAGCCCTGAAAGCTCTTGCTGGTCTTCACCTTCCCCCTGCAGCCTATTCACAGGCACAACAGGTTTTGGGATCTGTGCTTGCCCAGAGAAGGAACATCTCACGGTGCGCATCCTCGGCAGAGCCTGTTCCCAAAAAGGCAAACGTCCGGCTCCTTGTCCCACACGGAAGGTGGCAGCCCTGAAAGCTGTTGCTGGTCTTCACCTTCCCCCTGCAGCCTAGTCACAGGCACAACAGGTTTTGGGATCTGTGCTTGCCCAGAGAAGGAACATCTCACGGTGCGCATCCTCGGCAGAGCCTGTTCCCGAAAAGGCAAACGTCCGGCTCCTTGTCCCACACGGAAGGGGGCAGCCCTGAAAGCTGGTGCTGGTCTTCACCTTCCCCCTGCAGCCTATTCACAGGCACAACAGGTTTTGGGATCTGTGCTTGCCCACAGAAGGAACATCTCACGGTGCGCATCCTCGGCAGAGCCTGTTCCCGAAAAGGCAAACGTCCGGCTCCTTGTCCCACACGGAAGGGGGCAGCCCTGAAAGCTCTTGCTGGTCTTCACCTTCCCCCTGCAGCCTATTCACAGGCACAACAGGTTTTGGGATCTGTGCTTGCCCACAGAAGGAACATCTCACGGTGCGCATCCTCGGCAGAGCCTGTTCCCGAAAAGGCAAACCTCCGGCTCCTTGTCCCACACGCAAGGTAGCAGCCCTGAAAGCTGTTGCTGGTCTTCACCTTCCCCCTGCAGCCTATTCACAGGCACAACAGGTTTTGGGATCTGTGCTTGCCCAGAGAAGGAACATCTCACGGTGCGCACCCTCGGCAGAGCCTGTTCCCGAAAAGGCAAACGTCCAGCTCCTTGTCCCACACGGAAGGTGGCAGCCCTGAAAGCTGTTGCTGGTCTTCACCTTCCCCGTGCAGCCTATTCACAGGCACAACAGGTTGTGGGATCTGTGCTTGCCCAGAGAAGGAACATCTCACGGTGCGCATCCTCGGCAGAGCCTGTTCCCGAAAAGGCAGACGTCCGGCTCCTTGTCCCACACGGAAGGTGGCAGCCCTGAAAGCTCTTGCTGGTCTTCACCTTCCCCCTGCAGCCTATTCACAGGCACAACAGGTTTTGGGATCTGTGCTTGCCCAGAGAAGGAACATCTCACGGTGCGCATCCTCGGCAGAGCCTGTTCCCGAAAAGGCAAACGTCCGGCTCCTGGTCCCACAAGGAAGGGGGCAGCCCTGAAAGCTGTTGCTGGTCTTCACCTTCCCCGTGCAGCCTATTCACAGGCACAACAGGTTGTGGGATCTGTGCTTGCCCAGAGAAGGAACATCTCACGGTGCGCATCCTCGGCAGAGCCTGTTCCCGAAAAGGCAAACGTCCGGCTCCTTGTCCCACACGGAAGGTGGCAGCCCTGAAAGCTGTTGCTGGTCTTCACCTTCCCCCTGCAACCTATTCACAGGCACAACCGCACTGGGAATCTCTGCTTTCCCAAAGACGCAATCTCTCACGGTGCGCATCCTCGGCAGAGCCTGTTCCCGAAAAGGCAAACGTCCGGCTCCTTGTCCCACACGGAAGGTGGCAGCCCTGAAAGCTCTTGCTGGTCTTCACCTTCCCCCTGCAGCCTATTCACAGGCACAACAGGTTGTGGGATCTGTGCTTGCCCAGAGAAGGAACATCTCACGGTGCGCATCCTCGGCAGAGCCTGTTCCCGAAAAGGCAAACGTCCGGCTCCTTGTCCCACACGGAAGGTGGCAGCCCTGAAAGCTCTTGCTGGTCTTCACCTTCCCCCTGCAGCCTATTCACAGGCACAACAGGTTTTGGGATCTGTGCTTGCCCAGAGAAGGAACATCTCACGGTGCGCACCCTCGGCAGAGCCTGTTCCCGAAAAGGCAAACGTCCGGCTCCTTGTCCCACACGGAAGGTGGCAGCCCTGAAAGCTGTTGCTGGTCTTCACCTTCCCCGTGCAGCCTAGTCACAGGCACAACAGGTTGTGGGATCTGTGCTTGCCCAGAGAAGGAACATCTCACGGTGCGCATCCTCGGCAGAGCCTGTTCCCGAAAAGGCAAACGTCCGGCTCCTGGTCCCACAAGGAAGGGGGCAGCCCTGAAAGCTGTTGCTGGTCTTCACCTTCCCCCTGCAGCCTATTCACAGGCACAACAGGTTTTGGGATCTGTGCTTGCCCAGAGAAGGAACATCTCACGGTGCGCATCCTTGGCAGAGCCTGTTCCCGAAAAGGCAAACGTCCGGCTCCTGGTCCCACACGGAAGGGGGCAGCCCTGAAAGCTCTTGCTGGTCTTCACCTTCCCCCTGCAGCCTATTCACAGGCACAACAGGTTGTGGGATCTGTGCTTGCCCAGAGAAGGAACATCTCACGGTGCGCATCCTCGGCAGAGCCTGTTCCCGAAAAGGCAAACGTCCGGCTCCTTGTCCCACACGGAAGGTGGCAGCCCGGAAAGCTGTTGTTGGTCTTCACCTTCCCCCTGCAGCCTATTCACAGGCACAACAGGTTTTGGGATCTGTGCTTGCCCAGAGAAGGAACATCTCACGGTGCGCATCCTCGGCAGAGCCTGTTCCCGAAAAAGCAAACATCCGGCTCCTGGTCCCACACGGAAGGTGGCAGCCCTGAAAGATGTTGCTGGTCTTCACCTTCCCCCTGCAGCCTATTCACAGGCACAACAGCTTTTGGGATCTGTGCTTGCCCAGAGAAGGAACATCTCACGGTGCGCATCCTCGGCAGAGCCTGTTCCCGAAAAGGCAAACATCCGGCTCCTTGTCCCACAAGGAAGGTGGCAGCCCTGAAAGCTGTTGCTGGTCTTCACCTTCCCCCTGCAGCCTATTCACAGGCACAACAGGTTTGGGGATCTGTGCTTGCCCAGAGAAGGAACATCTCACGGTGCGCATCCTCGGCAGAGCCTGTTCCCGAAAAGGCAAACGTCCGGCTCCTTGTCCCACACGGAAGGTGGCAGCCCTGAAACCTCTTGCTGGTCTTCACCTTCCCCCTGCAGCCTAGTCACAGGCACAACAGCTTTTGGGATCTGTGCTTGCCCAGAGAAGGAACATCTCACGCTGCGCATCCTCGGCAGAGCCTGTTACCGAAAAGGCAAACGCCCGGCTCCTTGTCCCACACGGAAGGTGGCAGCCCTGAAAGCTGTTGCTGGTCTTCACCTTCCCCGTGCAGCCTATTCACAGGCACAACCGCACTGGGAATCTCTGCTTTCCCAAAGACGCAATCTCTCACGGTGCGCATCCTCGGCAGAGCCTGTTCCCGAAAAGGCAAACGTCCGGCTCCTGGTCCCACACGGAAGGTGGCAGCCCTGAAAGCTGTTGCTGGTCTTCACCTTCCCCCTGCAGCCTATTCACAGGCACAACCGCACTGGGAATCTCTGCTTTCCCAAAGACGCAATCTCTCACGGTGCGCATCCTCGGCAGAGCCTGTTCCCGAAAAGGCAGACGTCCGGCTCCTTGTCCCACACGGAAGGTGGCAGCCCTGAAAGCTGTTGCTGGTCTTCACCTTCCCCGTGCAGCCTATTCACAGGCACAACAGGTTGTGGGATCTGTGCTTGCCCAGAGAAGGAACATCTCACGGTGCGCATCCTCGGCAGAGCCTGTTCCCGAAAAGTCAAACGTCCGGCTCCTGGTCCCACACGGAAGGGGGCAGCCCTGAAAGCTCTTGCTGGTCTTCACCTTCCCCGTGCAGCCTATTCACAGGCACAACAGGTTGTGGGATCTGTGCTTGCCCAGAGAAGGAACATCTCACGGTGCGCATCCTCGGCAGAGCCTGTTCCCGAAAAGGCAAACGTCCGGCTCCTGGTCCCACACGGAAGGGGGCAGCCCTGAAAGCTGTTGCTGGTCTTCACCTTCCCCCTGCAGCCTATTCACAGGCACAACAGGTTTTGGGATCTGTGCTTGCCCAGAGAAGGAACATCTCACGGTGCGCATCCTCGGCAGAGCCTGTTCCCGAAAAGGCAAACGTCCGGCTCCTTGTCCCACACGGAAGGTGGCAGCCCTGAAAGCTCTTGCTGGTCTTCACCTTCCCCCTGCAGCCTATTCACAGGCACAACAGGTTGTGGGATCTGTGCTTGCCCAGAGAAGGAACATCTCACGGTGCGCATCCTCGGCAGAGCCTGTTCCCGAAAAGGCAAACGTCCGGCTCCTTGTCCCACACGGAAGGTGGCAGCCCTGAAAGCTGTTGCTGGTCTTCACCTTCCCCCTGCAGCCTATTCACAGGCACAACCGCACTGGGAATCTCTGCTTTCCCAAAGACGCAATCTCTCACGGTGCGCATCCTCGGCAGAGCCTGTTCCCGAAAAGGCAAACGTCCGGCTCCTTGTCCCACACGGAAGGGGGCAGCCCTGAAAGCTGTTGCTGGTCTTCACCTTCCCCCTGCAGCCTATTCACAGGCACAACAGGTTGTGGGATCTGTGCTTGCCCAGAGAAGGAACATCTCACGGTGCGCATCCTCGGCAGAGCCTGTTCCCGAAAAGGCAAACGTCCGGCTCCTTGTCCCACACGGAAGGTGGCAGCCCTGAAAGCTCTTGCTGGTCTTCACCTTCCCCCTGCAGCATAGTCACAGGCACAACAGGTTGTGGGATCTGTGCTTGCCCAGAGAAGGAACATCTCACGGTGCGCATCCTCGGCAGAGCCTGTTCCCGAAAAGGCAAACCTCCGGCTCCTTGTCCCACACGGAAGGTGGCAGCCCTGAAAGCTGTTGCTGATCTCCACCTTCCCCGTGCAGCCTATTCACAGGCACAACAGGTTGTGGGATCTGTGCTTGCCCAGAGAAGGAACATCTCACGGTGCGCATCCTCGGCAGAGCCTGTTCCCGAAAAGGCAAACGTCCGGCTCCTGGTCCCACACGGAAGGTGGCAGCCCTGAAAGCTCCTGCTGGTCTTCACCTTCCCCCTGCAGCCTATTCACAGGCACAACCGCACTGGGAATCTCTGCTTTCCCAAAGACGCAATCTCTCACGGTGCGCATCCTCGGCAGAGCCTGTTCCCGAAAAGGCAAACGTCCGGCACCTTGTCCCACACGGAAGGTGGCAGCCCGGAAAGCTGTTGCTGGTCTTCACCTTCCCCCTGCAGCCTATTCACAGGCACAACAGGTTTTGGGATCTGTGCTTGCCCAGAGAAGGAACATCTCACGGTGCGCATCCTCGGCAGAGCCTGTTCCCGAAAAGGCAAACGTCCGGCTCCTTGTCCCACACGGAAGGTGGCAGCCCTGAAAGCTGTTGCTGGTCTTCACCTTCCCCCTGCAGCCTAGTCACAGGCACAACAGGTTGTGGGATCTGTGCTTGCCCAGAGAAGGAACATCTCACGGTGCGCATCCTCGGCAGAGCCTGTTCCCGAAAAGGCAAACGTCCGGCTCCTTGTCCCACACGGAAGGGGGCAGCCCTGAAAGCTGTTGCTGGTCTTCACCTTCCCCGTGCAGCCTATTCACAGGCACAACCGCACTGGGAATCTCTGCATTCCCAAAGACGCAATCTCTCACGGTGCACATCCTCGGCAGAGCCTGTTCCCGAAAAGGCAGACGTCCGGCTCCTTGTCCCACACGGAAGGTGGCAGCCCTGAAAGCTGTTGCTGGTCTTCACCTTCCCCGTGCAGCCTATTCACAGGCACAACAGGTTGTGGGATCTGTGCTTGCCCAGAGAAGGAACATCTCACGGTGCGCATCCTCGGCAGAGCCTGTTCCCGAAAAGTCAAACGTCCGGCTCCTGGTCCCACACGGAAGGGGGCAGCCCTGAAAGCTCTTGCTGGTCTTCACCTTCCCCGTGCAGCCTATTCACAGGCACAACAGGTTGTGGGATCTGTGCTTGCCCAGAGAAGGAACATCTCACGGTGCGCATCCTCGGCAGAGCCTGTTCCCGAAAAGACAAACGTCCGGCTCCTGGTCCCACACGGAAGGGGGCAGCCCTGAAAGCTGTTGCTGGTCTTCACCTTCCCCCTGCAGCCTATTCACAGGCACAACAGGTTTTGGGATCTGTGCTTGCCCACAGAAGGAACATCTCACGGTGCGCATCCTCGGCAGAGCCTGTTCCCGAAAAGGCAAACGTCCGGCTCCTTGTCCCACACGGAAGGTGGCAGCCCTGAAAGCTGTTGCTGGTCTTCACCTTCCCCCTGCAGCCTATTCACAGGCACAACAGGTTTGGGGATCTGTGCTTGCCCAGAGAAGGAACATCTCATGGTGCGCACCCTCGGCAGAGCCTGTTCCCGAAAAGGCAAACGTCCAGCTCCTTGTCCCACACGGAAGGTGGCAGCCCTGAAAGCTGTTGCTGGTCTTCACCTTCCC